>NC_087400.1:15295711-15328211 GCF_031307605.1 Tribolium castaneum
GGTCGTTTTTAAATGCTGCATTTTCGACTTCGTCTCAAACATTGAAAACTAAATTACATTTTTGTTTAGTAACTGTAACAGTTTTCACTTTGGTTTTTTGCTTATATCTCAAAAACAGTTACTCCTATCAATTTTTATCTTTTTACTAAAATTAAAGCTGCTAAAATTTCCTACAAAATAGTTATTTGCATTTTTCATGTAGGACTAACCATAAGCGAGATTTAAGTTTGAAAATAATTAATATTTAAAAAAAAGTGCTTTAACAGAAAATGACTTGTGATTTAAAATACACTTAATTTATTGGGTCCAATACTTTATTAGAAGAAAAAGGAGGTGACATAAAAGTCACTGAAGTCTTCAGAGTCGTTTTTAAATGCTGCATTTTTGTCTTCGTCTCAAACATTAAAAACTGAATTACATTTTTGTTCAGTAACAGTTACAGTTTTCTTATTGCTTTTTTGCTTATATCTCGAAAACAGTTACTCCTATCAATTTTTATCTTTTTTTCAAAATTAAAGCTGATAAAATTTGCTACAAAATAGTTATTTGCATTTTTCTTGTAGGACCAACCATAAGCGAGTTATAGAGTTAGATATATATAATATTTAACAAAAATTTGCTTTAAAATAAAATGTTTGAATAACTGAAATTAAACTAAATTAATTGTGTCTAACACTTTAGTGGAGGAAAAAGGAGACGACATAAAAGTCACTAAAGGTTTCAGAGTCGTCTTTAGTCGTCATATTAATAACAATAACATTAATAATAATAATACTAATTGTACTAAATTTGCTTATATGCAAACGCTTAATTAAGGTAACAGTTTTTTGGTTTCTTGCTTATATCTCGAAATCAGTTACTCTTATCAATTTTTATCTTTTTACTAAAATTAAAGCTGCTAAAATTTCCTACAAAATAGTTATTTGCATTTTTCATGTAGGACTAACCACAAGCGAGATATATGTTTGAAAATAATTAATATATAAAAAAAAGTGCTTTAACAGAAAATGTCTAGTGATTTAAAATACACTTAATTTATTGGGTCCAATACTTTTTTAGAAGAAAAAGGAGGTGACATAAAAGTCACTGAAGTCTTCAGAGGCGTTTTTAAATGCTGCATTTTCGACTTCGTCTCAAACATTAAAAACTGAATTACATTTTTGTTCAGTAACAGTTACAGTTTTCTTATTGCTTTTTTGCTTATATCTCGAAAACAGTTACTCCTATCAATTTTTATCTTTTTTTCAAAATTAAAGCTGATAAAATTTTCTACAAAATAGTTATTTGAATTTTTCTTGTAGGACCAACCATAAGCGAGTTATAGAGTTGGATATAAATAATTTTTAACAAAAATTTGCTTTAAAATAAAATGTTTGGAAAACTGAAATTAAACTAAATTAATTGGGTCTAACACTTTAGTAGTAATTCGTTTTTTTGTGTCAGAATATGTGGCTTTAGTTACGCTTTATAAAAGTTTGCTCTTATGTACGTTATAGACTTGACGGGAACGGCGTATCTCGGACTCTTATAGGACTCTTATAGAAACAAAAAGTATCAGTTTGGATTAAAACAAATTATTTTTGTTCACTCTTAGTCCGAATTGTTCATCAGTTCAAACAAAAACGGCTTATTTTAGACGTTATTACTACTATTATTATTATTTTTATTACTATTATTATTATTATTATTATTATTATTATTATTATTATTATTATTATTATTATTATTATTATTATTATTATTAATATTATTATTATTATTACTATTATTATTAATAAAAACCGATTACAACTTTTGTATAGTAAATGTTTTTATACCAGTTTTAAAATAAGTTATTAATTTTAGACAATTTCTTGCCTAAAAACACAGATCACAAATGATCTCTTGCATAGAAATGAGAAAACGCTCAGATAACACAAAATAAGCTTCATTTTTGCTTAGAAAAACTAAGCTTCAATTTAGAAAGAAATTCATTATAAGTATTATTATTATTATTATTACTTTTATTACTATTATTATTATTATTATTGTTATTATTATTATTATTATTATTATTATTATTATTATTATTATTATTATTATTATTATTATTATTACTCTTAATATTATTAGTATTAAAAACCGATTATAACTTTTGTATAGTAAATGTTTTTATACCAGTTTTGAAATGAGTTATTAATTTTAGACAATTTCTTGCCTAAAAACACAGATCACAGATGATCTCTTGCATAGAAATGAGAAAACGCTCATATAACACACAAAATAAGCTTCATTTTTGCTTAAAAAACTAAGCTTTCCTTTATTACTATTATTATTATTTTTATTACTATTATTATTATTATTATTATTACTATTATTATTATTATTATTATTATTATTATTATTAATATTATTTTTATTTTTATTATTAAAAACTTATATTAAACAGACCGAAAACGTCGTATTCTGTCACAAATGAGCTAATTATGTATCACTTTAAATAGAAGCAGTTTATCCTGTTAGTTTCTTTGCTTACATAAGAGCAAACTTTTGCAAAGCGTAACTAAAACCACATATTCTGACACAAAAAAACGAATTACGTTATAGACTTGACGAGAACGGCGTATCTCGGACGATTCTATGCTTCGACACAAATATATTTTTATATTCAATGGATGCAAAATCTTATATTTTGTCTTATAGGAACAAAAAGTATCAGTTTGTATTAAAACAAATTATTTTTGTTGACTCTCAATCCGAAATGTTCATCAGTTCAAACAAAAACGGCTTATTTTAGACGATCTTTTGCTTTGAACAAGAAAACTTACATCGAACAGACTAAAAACGTATAATTCTGGAATAGTCTTGCCTAAAAACACAGATCACAGATGATCTCTTGCATAGAAATGAGAAAACGCTCATGTAACTCACAAAATAAACTATATTTTTTCTTATTAAAAGTATTATTATTATTATTTTTATTACTATTATTATTATTATTATTATTTTTATTAACTTTTGTATAGTAAATGTTTTTATACCAGTTTTAAAATGAGTTATTAATTTTAGACAATTTCTTGCCTAAAAACACAGATCACAGATGATCTCTTGCATAGAAATGAGAAAACGCTCATATAACACACAAAATAAGCTTTATTTTTGCTTAGAAAACTAAGCTTACTTTTATTACTACTATTATTATTATTTTTATTATTATTATTATTACTATTACTTTTATTATTATTATTATTATTAATATTATTATTATTAAAAACCGATTATAACTTTTGTATAGTAAATGTTTTTATACCAGTTTTGAAATGAGTTATTAATTTTAGACAATTTCTTGCCTAAAAACACAGATCACAGATGATCTCTTGCATAGAAATGAGAAAACGCTTATGTAACACACAAAATAAGCTTCATTTTTCCTTGTTAAAAGTATTATTATTATTATTACTTTTATTACTATTACTATTATTATTATTATTTTATTATTATTATTATTATTATTATTATTATTATTATTATTATTCAAGAAAACTTACATCGAACAGACTAAAAACGTATAAATCTTGCATAAAAAAGCAATTTATGTATCACTTTGTATAAAGGCAGCTAATCCTATTCGTTTCATTGCTAAAATAGACTAAATTGTTATTAATCCTAACAAAAACGCAGTATTTTGGCACAAAATACTAATTACATTATAGTTATGACGAGAATAGCTTATTTGGAATGATTCTATGCTTCCAAACGAGTAAATTTTTATTAAACAAATGCCAAACATCATGTTTTGTCCTATAATGACATTTTATATTGCAGTTTGTATTAAAACAAAGTATTTTCGTTGATTCTTTGTTTGAAACAGCAAACCTAACATTAAAGAATCTGAAAACTTTGTATTCGGACACAAACCACCGAATTTTGTATCAGTTTAGACAAAAACGGTTGATTTTCGACAATATTTTGCTTTGAACAAGAAAACTTATATCAAACAGACTAAAAACGTCTTATTTTAGCACAAAACAAAAGATTTGCGTTATAGTCTTGACGAGAACTGTTAATTTCAAACGATTCTATGCTTTGAAACCAGTATACTTTTACTAAACAGAGGCAAAACGTCTGATTTCGCCTTTGAAAAACGATTTATGTCACAGTTTGGATTAAAACCAATTATTTTCGTTTATTCATTGTTACAAACAAGAAACCTTACATCAAAGAAACTGAAAACCTCTTATTCAGACCCAGAAAATCAAATTACGTTTCAGTTTGGACAGAAACTGCTTATTTTAGACGATCCTTTCTTTTGAACACGAAAACTTACATTAAAAAGATTAAAAACGTCTTATTCTGGCTCAAAACTGCAAATTATGTATTACTTTGGATAAAAGCAGTTTATCCGGATTACTCCTTTGCTTAGAATAGGGCAAACTTGCATAAAACTTAATGAAAACTTTAAATTTCGTCTCAAAGAAATAATTTACGTTATAGTTTTTACCAGAACTGTTAATTTCAAACGATTTTATGCCCCCAAACGAGAAAACTTTCACTAAACAGATGCCAAACGTCTTAGTTCGTTTTATAAAAACTACTTAAGTTACAGTTTAAACAAAAACAAATTATTTTCGTTGTTGTTGTGGCAAAATAATTTATTTCGAATGATTCAATGGAGCGAAACGAGTAAACTTTTATAGGACAGATGCAAAACACCATATTACCACATAAATCGTCATTTTAAAGCAAAGTATTAGCTTTTGCACTTGTTTAATTAAAGTTTGCTAACTTCGAAGAATGTAATCGTCCGAAATATTTTTTTTTGTCAAAAATATAACGTAATTTGTTCTTTTGAGCTTGAATATAAAGTTTTCATTACGTTTTATAGTAGTTTACTCTACTCTAAGCATAGAATCAAACAGAGTAATCCGCTTTTGTTAAAACTGATACATAATTTGCTCTTATTTTCGAGAATAAAACGTTTTCAATATGTTTGATAAAATTTTTCTTGTTTATAGCAAGGAATCGTTTAAAATTAGCTGTATTTGCCTAAACCGATACGTAATTCGATATTTGTGCATGGATACGAAATTTTCAGTTACTTTGACGTAAAATTTCTTGTTGCAAAAGGTAATACTTTATATGGTAATATGTGGTTTTGCATCTGCCTCATAAAAGATCATTCGTTTCCAATCATAAAATCGCTTGAAATTAACAGTGCTGGTCAAAACTATTACGTAAATTATTTCTTTAAGACGAAATTTAAAGTTTTTATTAAGTTTTATACAAGTTTACTCTATTCTAAGTAAAGGAGTAATCAGGATAAATTGCTTTTATCTAGAGTAATATATAATTTGCAGTTTTCAGCTAGAATAAGACGTTTTTAATCTTTTTAATGTAAGTTTTCGTGTTCAAAACAAAGGATCGTCTAAAATAAGCAGTTTTTGTCCAGACTGAAACGTAATTCGAATTTCTGTGCCTGAATAAGGAGTTTTCAGTTTCTTTGATGTAAGGTTTCTTGTTTGTAACAATGAATAAACGAAAATAATTGGTTTTAATCTAAACTGTGACAATAGTAATTTTTGTATTAAGTGCGCGAAATGAGTGTTTTTTTAATGGCGCCTGAGAATGTTATTTTAGTCGAGACCGCCAGGTCGAGACCTAAAAGACATTCGAAGGCGCCATTAAAACATGAATTTCGCCACGAAATACAAACAACGTTTTTTCTACAGCCTCCAGATGAAGAAAAAAGTAACAGAAATTAGTTGGAACAAAATGGTCTGATAAATCGAGTTGCTTGCATGGTTACGATGATAAATAAAAGTGATAGTTGCGAAAAATTTGTCACAATAGGTATTTTTGTTGAAGAAGTGTGATGGATTTTAGCAGCGAAAACGAAATAGATGCAATTGCAAGCGCGGCAGTGTCGAATCTTTTGCCTGCTAAATCAAGACCGCAGTACGAAAAAACGTATCTTCAGTTTCGGCAGTGGTGTTCTATGAAAAAGATTGATCAAGTAACGGAAAATGTTTTGTTGGCGTATTTGGAAGAAAAGTCTACCACCTTAAAGCCACCAACACTCTGGGCCCTTTATGCGATGTTGAAAGCCACCTTAAACGTTAAAGAGAATATCGATACACGTAAGTTTCCGAAGTTAGTGCCCTACCTGAAAAGCAAAAGCGTAGGTTACAGAAGCAAGAAGTCGCAAATTTTAGACAAAGAAGACATTAGCAAGTTTATTAATGAAGCAGATGACAAGATATATTTACTGATGAAGGTAAACTTATCATATTAGTGTAATACAAATCAAAACAACTCGTTTTATTTATAGACTGTGCTAATTTTGGGTATATCGGGAGCCCTTCGACGTGAAGAATTAGTTAAAATGAAGCTAACTGACATAGAAGATAAACAGTCTGTCTTAATTGTGAAGGTGCCTGATACAAAAACCCACTGCGAACGAATATTTACTGTTTCAAATTTAGAAAATATAGAAATTGTCAGAAAATATAGAGCTTTGCGGCCTCCACGGGCGACTAGTGACCGTTTATTTTTAAAGTATACCAACGGAAAATGTGTGAATCAAAATGTTGGAATTAACAAAATCGGAGAGATACCAAGTTTGATTGCAAAGTGGCTTAACAAAGACGAACCTAAAAAATATACTGGTCACTGCTTCAGAAGAAGCTCTGCCACTCTTTTGGCGAATGCTGGAGGTGATCTAATTTCAATTAAACGTCATGGGGGCTGGAGAAGCAGCACAGTGGCAGAAAGTTACATCGAGGACTCTTTGAATAATAAAATTGAAATTGCCAATAAAATTCAACCTTCTTCCTCCACAGAAGAAAACAAAATCACTCAACCTTCTACATCGGCTTCTTTTAATGGCGAAAATAACTTTCATTTACAAGCGTCTTCACTCAGGCCTCTGGGGATAAACGGGGGCACGTTTTCGTCATGCACATTTAATTTTCATATGTCAAAGTAAATATCTATTATTATTGTTTTGTAATATTGTTCTGTATAATTATAAAACCTTTAAAACTACCTCTCATTATCGATCCGTCTCTTCATTTCGGTTGCTGTTGATGTCTTTTCGTGTTACTAAAATTGTAACAGAAATAAGTTGGAACAAAATGATCTGAAAAATCGAGTTGCCTGCACAGTTAAAAAATATTATTTTTTCACTGTGAAACCGTGAAAAAATAATATTTTTTCACAGTGAAAAAACGTCAAACTTCGCGCATAGGTAACCATGCATAAATGTCACGATTTTTTGACGGCTGTAGAAAAAAATCGTTTTTCAAAGGCGAAATCAGACGTTTTGCCTCTGTTTAGTGAAAGTATACTGGTTTCAAAGCATAGAATCGTTTGAAATTAACAGTTCTCGTCAAGACTATAACGCAAATCTTTTGTTTTGTGCTAAAATAAGACGTTTTTAGTCTGTTTGATATGTTTTCTTGTTCAAAGCAAAATATTGTCGAAAATCAACCGTTTTTGTCTAAACTGATACAAAATTCGGTGGTTTGTGTCCGAATACAAAGTTTTCAGATTCTTTAATGTTAGGTTTGCTGCTTCAAACAAAGAATCAACGAAAATACTTTGTTTTAATACAAACTGCAATATAAAATGTCATTATAGGACAAAACATGATGTTTGGCATCTGTTTAATAAAAATTTACTCGTTTGGAAGCATAGAATCATTCCAAATAAGCTATTCTCGTCGTAACTATAATGTAATTAGTATTTTGTGCCAAAATACTGCGTTTTTGTTAGGATTAATAACAATTTAGTCTATTTTAGCAATGAAACGAATAGGATTAGCTGCCTTTATACAAAGTGATACATAAATTGCTCTTTTATGCCAGATTTATACGTTTTTAGTCTGTTCGATGTAAGTTTTCTTGTTCAAAGCAAAAGATCGTCTAAAATAAGCCGTTTTTGTTTGAACTGATGAACAATTCGGACTAAGAGTCAACAAAAATAATTTGTTTTAATCCAAACTGATACTTTTTGTTTCTATAAGAGTCCTACAAGAGTCCGAGATACGCCGTTCTCGTCAAGTCTATAACGTAATTCGTTTTTTTGTGTCAGAATATGTGGCTTTAGTTACGCTTTATAAAAGTTTGCTCTTATGTAAGCAAAGGAACAAACAGGATAAACTGCTTCTATTTAAAGTGATACATAATAAGCTCTTTTGTGACAGAATACGTTTTCTGTCTGTTTAATATAAGTTTTTAATAATAATAATAATAATAATAATAATAATAATAATAATAATAATAATAATAATAATAATAATGATAATAACAATAATAATAATAATAATAGTAATGAAAGTAAGCTTAGTTTTCTAAGCAAAAATGAAGCTTGTTTTGTGTGTTATATGAGCGTTTTCTCATTTCTATGGAAGAGATCATCTGTGATCTGTGTTTTTAGGCAAGAAAATGTCTAAAATTAATAACTCATTTTAAAACTGGTATAAAAACATTTACTATACAAAAGTTAATAATAATAATAATAATAGTAATATTAATAATAATAATAATAATAATAATAATAATAATAATAATAATAATAATAATAATAATAATAATAATAATAATAATAATAACAATAATAATAATAATAGTAATAGTAATAGTAATAAAAGTAATAATAATAATAATACTTTTAATAAGGAAAAATGAAGCTTATTTTGTGTGTTACATGAGCGTTTTCTCATTTCTATGCAAGAGATCATCTGTGATCTGTGTTTTTAGGCAACAAATTGTCTAAAATTAATAACTCATTTCAAAACTGGTATAAAAACATTTACTATACAAAAGTTATAATCGGTTTTTAATACAAATAATATTAATAGTAATAATAATAATAATAATAATAATAATAATAATAATAATAATAATAATAATAATAATAATAATAATAATAATAATAATAATAATAATAATAATAATAATAATAAAAGTAATAGTAATAATAATAATAATAAAAATAATAATAATAGTAGTAATAAAAGTAAGCTTAGTTTTCTAAGCAAAAATAAAGCTTATTTTGTGTGTTATATGAGCGTTTTCTCATTTCTATGCAAGAGATCATCTGTGATCTGTGTTTTTAGGCAAGAAATTGTCTAAAATTAATAACATATTTTAAAACTGGTATAAAAACATTTACTATACAAAAGTTAATGAAAATAATAATAATAATAATAGTAATAAAAATAATAATAATAATACTTTTAATAAGGAAAAATGAAGTTTATTTTGTGAGTTACATGAGCGTTTTCTCATTTCTATGTAAAAGATCATGTGTGATCTGTGTTTTTAGGCAATCTAAGCCATTTTATAGTTTTTAGACAAGAAATTGGCTAAAATTAATCACTCATTTTAAAACTGGTATAAAAACATTTACTATACAAAAGTTATAATCGGTTTTTAATAATAATAATAATAATAATAATAATAATAATAATAATAATAATAATAATAATAATAATAATAATACTTATAATAATGAATTTCTTTTTAAATTAAAGCTTAGTTTTTCTAAGCAAAAATGAAGCTTATTTTGTGTGTTATATGAGCGTATTCTCATTTCTGTGCAAGAGATCATCTGTGATCTGTGTTTTTAGGCAAGAAATTGTCTAAAATTAATAACTCATTTTAAAACTGGTATAAAAACATTTACTATACAAAAGTTAATAATAATAATAATAATAATAATAATAATAACACTAATAATAATAATAATAATAATAATAATAATAATAGTAATAGTAATAAAAGTAATAATAATAATAATAATACTTTTAATAAGGAAAAATGAAGTTTATTTTGTGTGTTACATGAGCGTTTTCTCATTTCTATGCAAAAGATCATGTGTGATCTGCGTTTTTAGGCAATCTAAGCCAATTTATAGTTTATAGGCAAGAAATTGTCTAAAATTAATAACTCATTTTAAAGCTGGAAAAAAAACATTTTCTATACAAAAGTTAATAATAATAATAATAATAATAATATTAATAATAATAATAATAATAATAATAATAATAATAATAATAATAATAATAACAACAATAATATTAATAATAATAATAGTAATAGTAATAAAAGTAATAATAATAATAATACTTTTAATAAGGAAAAATGAAGTTTATTTTGTGTGTTACATGAGCGTTTTCTCATTTCTATGGAAAAGATCATGTGTGATCTGTGTTTTTGGCACTCTAAGCCATTTTATAGTTTTAGGCAAGAAATTGTCAAACATTAATCACTCATTTTAAAACTGGTATAAAAACATTTACTATACAAAACTTATAATCGGTTTTTAATAATAATAATAATAATAATAATTATAATAATAATAATAATAATAATAATAATAATAATAATAATAATAATAATTATAATAATTATAATAATAATAATAATAATAATAATAGTAATAAAAATAATAACAATAATAATAAAAATAATAATAATAATAATAATACTTATAATAATGATTTTCTTTCTAAATTAACGCTTAGTTTTTCTAAGCAAAAATAAAGCTTATTTTGTGTTATCTAAGCGTTTTCTCATTTCTACGCAAGAGATCTGTGATCTGTGTTTTTAGGCAAGAAATTGTCTAAAATTAATAACTCATTTTAAAACTGAGTACTAAATTTGCTTATATGCAAACGCTTAATTAAGGTAACAGTTTTTTGGTTTCTTGTTTATATCTCGAAAACAGTTACACTTATCAATTTTTATTTTTTTACTAAAATTAAAGCTGATAAAATTTGCTACAAAATAGTTATTTGCATTTTTCTTGTAGAACCAACCATAAGCGAGTTATAGAGTTGGATATTAATAATATTTAACAAAAATTTGCTTTAAAATAAAATGTTTGAAAATCTGAAATTAAACTAAATTAATTGTGTTAATATGACGACTAAAAACAACTTTGAAGACTTTGGTGATTTTTATGTCTTTTCCTTTTTTCTCTACTAAAATGCTAGACCCAATTAATTTAGTTTAATTTCAGTTTTTCAAACATTTTATTTTAAAGCAAATTTTTGTTGAATATTATTAATATCCAACTTTATAACTCGCTTATGGTTGATCCTACAAGAAAAATGCAAATAACTATTTTGTTGCAAATTTTATCAGCTTTAATGTTAATAAATAAATAAAAATTGATAGGAGTAACTGTTTTCGAGATATAAGCAAGAAACCAAAAAACTGTTACCTTAATTAAGCGCATGCATATAAGCAAATTTAGTACTATAAGTATTATTATTATTAATGTTATTGTTATTAATATGACGACTAAAAACAACTTTGAAGACTTTGGTGATTTTTATGTCTTTTCCTTTTTTCTCTACTAAAGTGTTAGACCCAATTAATTTAGTTTAATTTAAGTTATTCAAACATTTTATTTTAAAGCAAATTTTTGTTAAAGAATATTTATATCCAACTCTATAACTCGCTTATGGTTGGTCTTACAAAAGAAATGCAAATAACTATTTTGTAGGAAATTTTATCAGCTTTAATTTTTAAAGAAAGATAAAAATTGATAGGAGTAACTGTTTTCGAGATATAAGCAAGAAACCAAAAACTCTTACCTTAATTAAGCGCTTGTATATAAGCAAATTTAGTACTATTAGTATTATTATTATTAATGTTATTGTTATTAATATGACGACTAAAAACAACTTTGAAGACTTTGGTGATTTTTATGTCTTCTCCTTTTTTCTCTACTAAAGTGTTAGACCCAATTAATTAATTTAGTTTAATTTCGGTTTTTCAAACATTTTATTTTAAAGCAAATTTTTGTTAAAGATTATTTATATCCAACTCTATAACTCGCCTATGGTTCGTCCTACAGGAAATTTGCAAATAACTATTTTGTAGGAAATTTTATCCGCTTTAATTTTGAAAAAAAGATAAAATTTGATAGGAGTAACGGTTTTCGAGATATAAGCAAAAAACCAAAGTGAAAACTGTTACAGTTACTGAACAATAATGTAATACAGTTTTCAATGTTTGAGACGAAGTCGAAGATGCAGCATTTAAAAACGACTCTAAAGACTTTAGTGACTTTTATGTCACCTCCTTTTTCCTCTAATAAAGTGTTGGACCCAATAAATTAAGTGTATTTTAAATCACAAGACATTTTCTGTTAAAGCACTTTTTTTTAAATATTAATTATTGTCAATCATATATCTCGCTTATGGTTAGTCCTACATGAAAAATGCAAATAACTATTTTGTAGGAAATTTTGTCAGCTTTAATTTTAGTAAAGAGATAAAAATTGATAGGAGTAACTGTTTTCGAGATATAAGCAAGAAACCAAAAAACTGTTACCTTAATTAAGCGTTTGCATATAAGCAAATTTAGTACTATTAGTATTATTATTATTAATGTTATTGTTATTAATATGACGACTAAAAACAACTTTAAAGACTTTGGTGATTTTTATGTCTTTTCCTTTTTTCTCTACTAAAGTGTTAGACCCAATTAATTTAGTTTAATTTCGGTTTTTCAAACATTTTATTTTAAAGCAAATTTTTGTTAAAGATTATTTATATCCAACTCTATAACTCGCTTATGGTTGGTCCTACAAAAGAAACGCGAATAACTATTTTGTAGGAAATTTTATCAGCTTTAATTTTTAAAGAAAGATAAAAATTGATAGGAGTAACTGTTTTCGAGATATAAGCAAATAACCAAAAAACTCTTACCTTAATTAAGCGCTTGCATATAAGCAAATTTAGTACTATTAGTATTATTACTATTAATGTTATTGTTATTAATATGACGACTAAAAAGAACTTTGAAGACTTTGGTGATTTTTATGTCTTCTCCTTTTTTCTCTACTAAAGTGTTAGACCCAATTAATTTAGTTTAATTTCGGTTTTTCAAACATTTTATTTCAAAGCAAATTTTTGTTAAAGATTATTTATATCTAACTCTATAACTCGCCTATGGTTCGTCCTACAGGACATTTGCAAATAACTATTTTGTAGGAAATTTTATCCGCTTTAATTTTGAAAAAAAGATAAAATTTGATAGGAGTAACGGTTTTCGAAATATAAGCAAAAAACCAAAGTGAAATCTGTTACAGTTACTGAACAAAAATGTAATACAGTTTTCAATGTTTGAGACGAAGTCGAAGATGCAGCATTTAAAAACGACTCTAAAGAGTTCAGTGACTTTTATGTCACCTCCTTTTTCCTCTAATAAAGTGTTGGACCCAATAAATTAAGTGTATTTTAAATCACAAGACATTTTCTGTTAAAGCACTTTTTTTTAAATATTAATTATTTTCAATCATATATCTCGCTTATGGTTAGTCCTACATGAAAAATGCAAATAACTATTTTGTAGGAAATTTTGTCAGCTTTAATTTTAGTAAAGAGATAAAAATTGATGAGTAACTGTTTTCGAGATATAAGCAAGAAACCAAACAACTGTTACCTTAATTAAGCGTTTGCATATAAGCAAATTTAGTACTATTAGTATTATTATTATTAATGTTATTGTTATTAATATGACGACTAAAAACAATTTTGAAAACTTTGGTGATTTTTATGTCTTCTCCTTTTTTCTCTACTAAAGTGTTAGACCCAATTAATTTAGTTTAATTTCGGTTTTTCAAACATTTTATTTTAAAGCAAATTTTTGTTAAAGATTATTTATATCCAACTCTTTAACTCGCTTATGGTTGGTCCTACAAAAGAAATGAAAATAACTATTTTGTATGAAATTTTATCAGCTTTAATTTTTAAAGAAAGATAAAAATTGATAGGAGTAACTGTTTTCGAGATATAAGCAAGAAACCAAAAAACTGTTACCTTAATTAAGCGCATGCATATAAGTAAATTTAGTACTATAAGTATTATTATTATTAATGTTATTGTTATTAATATGACGACTAAAGACGACTCTGAAAACTTTAGTGACTTTTATGTCTCCTCCTTTTTCCTCTACTAAAATGCTAGACCCAATTAATTTAGTTTAATTTCAGTTTTTCAAACATTTTATTTTAAAGCAAATTTTTGCTAAAAATTATTTATATCCAACTCTATAACTCGCCTATGGTTCGTCCTACAGGAAATTTGCAAATAACTATTTTGTAGGAAATTTTATCCGCTTTAATTTTGAAAAAAAGATAAAATTTGATAGGAGTAACAGTTTTCGAGATATAAGCAAAAAACCAAAGTGAAAACTGTTACAGTTACTGAACAAAAATGTAATACAGTTTTTAATGTTTGAAACGAAGTCGAAGATGCAGCATTTAAAAACGACTCTAAAGAGTTCAGTGACTTTTATGTCACCTCCTTTTTCCTCTAATAAAGTGTTGGACCCAATAAATTAAGTGTATTTTAAATCACAAGACATTTTCTGTTAAAGCACTTTTTTTTAAATATTAATTATTTTCAATCATATATCTCGCTTATGGTTAGTCCTACATGAAAAATGCAAATAACTATTTTGTAGGAAATTTTGTCAGCTTTAATTTTAGTAAAGAGATAAAAATTGATGAGTAACTGTTTTCGAGATATAAGCAAGAAACCAAACAACTGTTACCTTAATTAAGCGTTTGCATATAAGCAAATTTAGTACTATTAGTATTATTATTATTAATGTTATTGTTATTAATATGACGACTAAAAACAATTTTGAAAACTTTGGTGATTTTTATGTCTTCTCCTTTTTTCTCTACTAAAGTGTTAGACCCAATTAATTTAGTTTAATTTCGGTTTTTCAAACATTTTATTTTAAAGCAAATTTTTGTTAAAGATTATTTATATCCAACTCTTTAACTCGCTTATGGTTGGTCCTACAAAAGAAATGAAAATAACTATTTTGTATGAAATTTTATCAGCTTTAATTTTTAAAGAAAGATAAAAATTGATAGGAGTAACTGTTTTCGAGATATAAGCAAGAAACCAAAAAACTGTTACCTTAATTAAGCGCATGCATATAAGTAAATTTAGTACTATAAGTATTATTATTATTAATGTTATTGTTATTAATATGACGACTAAAGACGACTCTGAAAACTTTAGTGACTTTTATGTCTCCTCCTTTTTCCTCTACTAAAATGCTAGACCCAATTAATTTAGTTTAATTTCAGTTTTTCAAACATTTTATTTTAAAGCAAATTTTTGCTAAAAATTATTTATATCCAACTCTATAACTCGCCTATGGTTCGTCCTACAGGAAATTTGCAAATAACTATTTTGTAGGAAATTTTATCCGCTTTAATTTTGAAAAAAAGATAAAATTTGATAGGAGTAACAGTTTTCGAGATATAAGCAAAAAACCAAAGTGAAAACTGTTACAGTTACTGAACAAAAATGTAATACAGTTTTTAATGTTTGAAACGAATTCGAAGATGCAGCATTTAAAAACGACTCTAAAGACTTCAGTGACTTTTATGTCACCGCCTTTTTTCTCTAATAAAGTGTTAGACCCAATAAATTAAGTGTATTTTAAATCACAAGACATTTTCTGTTAAAGCACTTTTTTTTTAAATATTAATTATTGTCAATCATATATCTCGCTTATGGTTAGTTCTACATGAAAAATGCAGATAACTATTTTGTAGGAAATTTTGTCAGCTTTAATTTTAGTAAAGAGATAAAAATTGATTGGAGTAACTGTTTTCGAGATATAAGCAAGAAACCAAAAAACTGTTACCTTAATTAAGCGCATGCATATAAGCAAATTTAGTACTATAAGTATTATTATTATTAATGTTATTGTTATTAATATGACGACTAAAGACGACTCTGAAAACTTTAGTGACTTTTATGTCTCCTCCTTTTTCCTCTACTAAAATGCTAGACCCAATTAATTTAATTTAATTTCAGTTTTTCAAACATTTTATTTTAAAGCAAATTTTTGTTGAATATTATTAATATCCAACTCTATAACTCGCTTATGGTTGATCCTACAAGAAAACTGCAAATCACTGTTTTGTTGCAAATTTTATCAGCTTTATTATTAGTAAAAAGATAAAAATTGATAGGAGTAACTGTTTTCGAGATATAAGCAAGAAACCAAAAAACTCTTACCTTAATTAAGCGCTTGCATATAAGCAAATTTAGTACTATTAGTATTATTATTATTAATGTTATTGTTATTAATATGACGACTAAAGACGACTCTGAAAACTTTAGTGACTTTTATGTCTCCTCCTTTTTCCTCTACTAAAATGCTAGACCCAATTAATTTAGTTTAATTTCGGTTTTTCAAACATTTTATTTTAAAGCAAATTTTTGTTAAAGATTATTTATATCCAACTCTATAACTCGCCTATGGTTCGTCCTACAGGAAATTTGCAAATAACTATTTTGTAGGAAATTTTATCCGCTTTAATTTTGAAAAAAAGATAAAATTTGATAGGAGTAACGATTTTCGAGATATAAGCAAAAAACCAAAGTGAAAACTGTCACAGTTACTGAACAAAAATGTAATACAGTTTTCAATGTTTGAGACGAAGTCGAAGATGCAGCATTTAAAAACGACTCTAAAGATTTCAGTGACTTTTATGTCACCTCCTTTTTCTTCTAATAAAGTGTTGGACCCAATTAATTTAGTTTAATTTCAGTTATTCTAACATTTTATTTTAAAGCAAATTTTTGTTAAAGAATATTTATATCCAACTCTATAACTCGCTTATGGTTGCTCTTACAAAAGAAATGCGAATAACTATTTTGTAGGAAATTTTATCAGCTTTAATTTTTAAAGAAAGATAAAAATTGATAGGAGTAACTGTTTTCGAGATATAAGCAAGAAACCAAAAACTGTTACCTTAATTAAGCGCTTGTATATAAGCAAATTTAGTACTATTAGTATTATTATTATTAATGTTATTGTTATTAATATGACAACTAAAAACAATTTTGAAGACTTTGGTGACTTTTATGTCTTCTCCTTTTTTCTTTACTAAAGTGTTAGACCCAATTAATTTAGTTTAATTTCGGTTTTTCAAATATTTTATTTTAAAGCAAATTTTTGTTAAAGATTATTTATATCCAACTCTATAACTCGCCTATGGTTCGTCCTACAGGACATTTGCAAATAACTATTTTGTAGGAAATTTTATCCGCTTTAATTTTGAAAAAAAGATAAAATTTGATAGGAGTAACGGTTTTCGAAATATAAGCAAAAAACCAAAGTGAAAACTGTTACAGTTACTGAACAAAAATGTAATACAGTTTTTAATGTTTGAGACGAAGTCGAAGATGCAGCATTTAAAAACGACTCTAAAGACTTCAGTGACTTTTATGTCACCTCCTTTTTCCTCTAATAAAGTGTTGGACCCAATAAATTAAGTGTATTTTAAATCACAAGACATTTTCTGTTAAAGCACTTTTTTTTTAAATATTAATTATTTTCAATCATATATCTCGCTTATGGTTAGTTCTACATGAAAAATGCAAATAATTATTTTGTAGGAAATTTTGTCAGCTTTAATTTTAGTAAAGAGATAAAAATTGATAGGAGTAACTGTTTTCGAGATATAAGCAAGAAACCAAACAACTGTTACCTTAATTAAGCGTTTGCATATAAGCAAATTTAGTACTATTAGTATTATTATTATTAATGTTATTGTTATTAATATGACGACTAAAGACGACTCTGAAACCTTTAGTGACTTTTATGTCTTCTCCTTTTTCCTCTACTAAAGTGTTAGACCCAATTAATTTAGTTTAATTTCAGTTATTCAAACATTTTATTTTAAAGCAAATTTTTGTTAATGAATATTTATATCCAACTCTATAACTCGCTGATGGTTGGTCCTACAAAAGAAATGCGAATAACTATTTTGTAGGAAATTTTATCAGCTTTAATTTTTAAAGAAAGATAAAAATTGATAGGAGTAACTGTTTTCGAGATATAAGCAAGAAACCAAAAACTGTTACCTTAATTAAGCGCTTGTATATAAGCAAATTTAGTACTATTAGTATTATTATTATTAATGTTATTGTTATTAATATGACGACTAAAAACAACTTTGAAGACTTTGGTGATTTTTATGTCTTCTCCTTTTTTCTCTACTAAAGTGTTAGACCCAATTAATTTAGTTTAATTTCGGTTTTTCAAACATTTTATTTTAAAGCAAATTTTTGTTAAAGATTATTTATATCCAACTCTATAACTCGCCTATGGTTCGTCCTACAGGACATTTGCAAATAACCATTTTGTAGGAAATTTTATCCGCTTTAATTTTGAAGAAAAGATAAAATTTGATAGGAGTAACGGTTTTCGAAATATAAGCAAAAAACCAAAGTGAAAACTGTTACAGTTACTGAACAAAAATGTAATACAGTTTTCAATGTTTGAGACGAAGTCGAAGATGCAGCATTTAAAAACGACTCTAAAGACTTCAGTGACTTTTATGTCACCTCCTTTTTCCTCTAATAAAGTGTTGGACCCAATAAATTAAGTGTATGTTAAATCACAAGACATTTTCTGTTAAAGCACTTTTTTTTTAAATATTAATTATTTTCAATCATATATCTCGCTTATGGTTAGTCCTACATGAAAAATGCAAATAACTATTTTGTAGGAAATTTTGTCAGCTTTAATTTTAGTAAAGAGACAAAAATTGATAAGAGTAACTGTTTTCGAGATATAAGCAAGAAACCAAAAAACTGTTACCTTAATTAAGCGCATGCATATAAGCAAATTTAGTACTATAAGTATTATTATTATTAATGTTATTGTTATTAATATGACGACTAAAGACGACTCTGAAAACTTTAGTGACTTTTATGTCTTCTCCTTTTTCCTCTACTAAAATGCTAGACCCAATTAATTTAGTTTAATTTCAGTTTTTCAAACATTTTATTTTAAAGCAAATTTTTGTTGAATATTATTAATATCCAACTCTATAACTCGCTTATGGTTGATCCTACAAGAAAAATGCAAATAACTATTTTGTTGCAAATTTTATCAGCTTTATTATTAGTCAAAAAATAAAAATTGATAGGAGTAACTGTTTTCGAGATATAAGCAAGAAACCAAAAAACTCTTACCTTAATTAAGCGCTTGCATATAAGCAAATTTAGTACTATTAGTATTATTATTATTAATGTTATTGTTATTAATATGACGACTAAAAACAACTTTGAAGACTTTGGTGATTTTTATGTCTTCTCCTTTTTTCTCTACTAAAGTGTTAGACCCAATTAATTTAGTTTAATTTCGGTTTTTCAAACATTTTATTTTAAAGCAAATTTTTGTTAAAGATTATTTATATCCAACTCTATAACTCGCCTATGGTTCGTCCTACAGGAAATTTGCAAATAACTATTTTGTAGGAAATTTTATCCGCTTTAATTTTGAAAAAAAGATAAAATTTGATAGGAGTAACGGTTTTCGAGATATAAGCAAAAAACCAAAGTGAAAACTGTTACAGTTACTGAACAAAAATGTAATACAGTTTTCAATGTTTGAGACGAAGTCGAAGATGCAGCATTTAAAAACGACTCTAAAGACTTCAGTGACTTTTATGTCACCTCCTTTTTTCTCTAATAAAGTGTTGGACCCAATAAATTAAGTGTATTTTAAATCACAAGACATTTTCTGTTAAAGCACTTTTTTTTTAAATATTAATTATTTTCAATCATATATCTCGCTTATGGTTAGTTCTACATGAAAAATGCAAATAACTATTTTGTAGGAAATTTTGTCAGCTTTAATTTTAGTAAAGAGATAAAAATTGATAGGAGTAACTGTTTTCGAGATATAAGCAAGAAACCAAAAAACTGTTACCTTAATTAAGCCTTTGCATATAAGCAAATTTAGTACTATTAGTATTATTATTATTATTAATGTTATTGTTATTAATATGACGACTAAAGACGACTCTGAGACCTTTAGTGACTTTTATGTCTTCTCCTTTTTCCTCTACTAAAATGCTAGACCCAATTAATTTAGTTTAATTTCAGTTTTTCAAACATTTTATTTTAAAGCAAATTTTTGTTGAATATTATTAATATCCAACTCTATAACTCGCTTATGGTTGATCCTACAAGAAAAATGCAAATAACTATTTTGTTGCAAATTTTATCAGCTTTATTATTAGTCAAAAAATAAAAATTGATAGGAGTAACTGTTTTCGAGATATAAGCAAGAAACCAAAAAACTCTTACCTTAATTAAGCGCTTGCATATAAGCAAATTTAGTACTATTAGTATTATTATTATTAATGTTATTGTTATTAATATGACGACTAAAAACAACTTTGAAGACTTTGGTGATTTTTATGTCTTCTCCTTTTTTCTCTACTAAAGTGTTAGACCCAATTAATTTAGTTTAATTTCGGTTTTTCAAACATTTTATTTTAAAGCAAATTTTTGTTAAAGATTATTTATATCCAACTCTATAACTCGCCTATGGTTCGTCCTACAGGACATTTGCAAATAACCATTTTGTAGGAAATTTTATCCGCTTTAATTTTGAAGAAAAGATAAAATTTGATAGGAGTAACGGTTTTCGAAATATAAGCAAAAAACCAAAGTGAAAACTGTTACAGTTACTGAACAAAAATGTAATACAGTTTTCAATGTTTGAGACGAAGTCGAAGATGCAGCATTTAAAAACGACTCTAAAGACTTCAGTGACTTTTATGTCACCTCCTTTTTCCTCTAATAAAGTGTTGGACCCAATAAATTAAGTGTATGTTAAATCACAAGACATTTTCTGTTAAAGCACTTTTTTTTTAAATATTAATTATTTTCAATCATATATCTCGCTTATGGTTAGTCCTACATGAAAAATGCAAATAACTATTTTGTAGGAAATTTTGTCAGCTTTAATTTTAGTAAAGAGACAAAAATTGATAAGAGTAACTGTTTTCGAGATATAAGCAAGAAACCAAAAAACTGTTACCTTAATTAAGCGCATGCATATAAGCAAATTTAGTACTATAAGTATTATTATTATTAATGTTATTGTTATTAATATGACGACTAAAGACGACTCTGAAAACTTTAGTGACTTTTATGTCTTCTCCTTTTTCCTCTACTAAAATGCTAGACCCAATTAATTTAGTTTAATTTCAGTTTTTCAAACATTTTATTTTAAAGCAAATTTTTGTTGAATATTATTAATATCCAACTCTATAACTCGCTTATGGTTGATCCTACAAGAAAAATGCAAATAACTATTTTGTTGCAAATTTTATCAGCTTTATTATTAGTCAAAAAATAAAAATTGATAGGAGTAACTGTTTTCGAGATATAAGCAAGAAACCAAAAAACTCTTACCTTAATTAAGCGCTTGCATATAAGCAAATTTAGTACTATTAGTATTATTATTATTAATGTTATTGTTATTAATATGACGACTAAAAACAACTTTGAAGACTTTGGTGATTTTTATGTCTTCTCCTTTTTTCTCTACTAAAGTGTTAGACCCAATTAATTTAGTTTAATTTCGGTTTTTCAAACATTTTATTTTAAAGCAAATTTTTGTTAAAGATTATTTATATCCAACTCTATAACTCGCCTATGGTTCGTCCTACAGGAAATTTGCAAATAACTATTTTGTAGGAAATTTTATCCGCTTTAATTTTGAAAAAAAGATAAAATTTGATAGGAGTAACGGTTTTCGAGATATAAGCAAAAAACCAAAGTGAAAACTGTTACAGTTACTGAACAAAAATGTAATACAGTTTTCAATGTTTGAGACGAAGTCGAAGATGCAGCATTTAAAAACGACTCTAAAGACTTCAGTGACTTTTATGTCACCTCCTTTTTTCTCTAATAAAGTGTTGGACCCAATAAATTAAGTGTATTTTAAATCACAAGACATTTTCTGTTAAAACACTTTTTTTTTAAATATTAATTATTTTCAATCATATATCTCGCTTATGGTTAGTTCTACATGAAAAATGCAAATAACTATTTTGTAGGAAATTTTGTCAGCTTTAATTTTAGTAAAGAGATAAAAATTGATAGGAGTAACTGTTTTCGGGATATAAGCAAGAAACCAAAAAACTGTTACCTTAATTAAGCCTTTGCATATAAGCAAATTTAGTACTATTAGTATTATTATTATTATTAATGTTATTGTTATTAATATGACGACTAAAGACGACTCTGAGACCTTTAGTGACTTTTATGTCTTCTCCTTTTTCCTCTACTAAAGTGTTAGACCCAATTAATTTAGTTTAATTTCAGTTATTCAAACATTTTATTTTAAAGCAAATTTTTGTTAAAGAATATTTATATCCAACTCTATAACTCGCTTATGGTTGGTCTTACAAAAAAAATGCGAATAACTATTTTGTTGGAAATTTTATCAGCTTTAATTTTTAAAGAAAGATAAAAATTGATAGGAGTAACTGTTTTCGAGATATAAGCAAGAAACCAAAAACTGTTACCTTAATTAAGCGCTTGTATATAAGCAAATTTAGTACTATTAGTATTATTATAAATGTTATTGTTATTAATATGACGACTAAAAACAACTTTGAAGACTTTGGTGATTTTTATGTCTTCTCCTTTTTTCTCTACTAAAGTGTTAGACCCAATTAATTTAGTTTAATTTCGGTTCGTCTCAAACATTGAAAACTGTATTACATTTTTGTTCAGTAACTGTAACAGTTTTCACTTTGGTTTTTTGCTTATATCTTGAAAACCGTTACTCCTATCAAATTTTATCTTTTTTTCAAAATTAAAGCGGATAAAATTTCCTACAAAATAGTTATTTGCAAATTTCCTGTAGGACAAACCATAGGCAAGTTATAGAGTTGGATATAAATAATTTTTAACAAAAATTTGCTTTAAAATAAAATGTTTGAAAAACTGAAATTAAACTAAATTAATTGGGTCTAGCATTTTAGTAGAGGAAAAAGGAGGAGACATAAAAGTTACTAAAGGTTTCAGAGTCTTCTTTAGTCGTCATATTAATAACAATAACATTAATAATAATAATACTTTTAGTACTAAATTTGCTTATATGCATGCGCTTAATTAAGGTAACAGTTTTTTGGTTTCTTGTTTATATCTCAAAAACAGTTACTCCTATCAATTTTTATCTTTCTTTAAAAATTAAAGCTGATAAAATTTCATACAAAATAGTTATTTGCATTTCTTTTGTAAGACCAACCATAAGCGAGTTATAGAGTTGGATATAAATAATCTTTAACAAAAATTTGCTTTAAATTAAAATGTTTGAAAAACTGAAATTAAACTAAATTAATTGGGTCTAGCATTTTAGTAGAGAAAAAAGGAGGAGACATAAAATTCACTAAAGTTTTCAGAGTCGTCTTTAGTCGTCATATTAATAACAATAACATTAATAATAATAATACTTATAGTACTAAATTTGCTTATATGCAAGCGCTTAATTAAGGTAACAGTTTTTTGGTTTCTTGTTTATATCTCGAAATCAGTTACTCCTATCAATTTTTATCTTTTTACTAAAATTAAAGCTGATAAAATTTCCTACAAAATAGTTATTTGCATTTTTTATGTAGGACTAACCATAAGCGAGATATAAGTATGAAAATAATTAATATTTAAAAAAAAGTGCTTTAACAGAAAATGTCTTGTGATTTAAAATACACTTAATTTATTGGATCCAATACTTTATTAAAAGAAAAAGGAGGTGACATAAAAATCACTGAAGTCTTCAGAGTCGTTTTTAAATGCTGCATTTTCGACTTCGTCTCAAACATTGAAAACTGAATTACATTTTTGTTCAGTAACTGTAACAGTTTTCATTTTGGTTTTTTGCTCATATCTCGAAAACAGTTACTCCTATCAATTTTTATTTTTCTTTCAAAATTAAAGCTGATGAAATTTCCTACAAAATAGTTATTTGCAATTTTTTTGTAAGACCAACCATAAGCGAGTTATAGAATTGGATATAAATAATATTTAACAAAAATTTGCTTTAAAATAGAATGTTTGAAAAACCAAAATTAATTGGGTCTAACACTTTAGTAGTAATTCGTTTTTTTGTGTCAGAATATGTGGCTTTAGTTACGCTTTATAAAAGTTTGCTCTTATGTACGTTATAGACTTGACGAGAACGGCGTATCTCGGACTCTTATAGGACTCTTATAGAAACAAAAAGTATCAGTTTGGATTAAAACAAATTATTTTTGTTGACTCTTAGTCCGAATTGTTCATCAGTTTAAACAAAAACGGCTTATTTTAGACGTTATTACTACTATTATTATTATTTTTATTACTATTATTATTATTATTATTATTATTATTATTATTATTACTATAATTATTATTATTATTAATATTATTATTATTATTATTATTATTATTATTTTTATTAATATTATTATTATTATTACTATTATTATTAATAAAAACCGATTATAACTTTTGTATAGTAAATGTTTTTATACCAGTTTTAAAATGAGTTATTAATTTTAGACAATTTCTTGCCTAAAAACACAGATCACAAATGATCTCTTGCATAGAAATGAGAAAACGCTCAGATAACACAAAATAAGCTTCATTTTTGCTTAGAAAAACTAAGCTTCAATTTAGAAAAAAATTTATTATAAGTATTATTATTATTATTATTATTACTTTTATTACTATTATTATTATTATTATTATTATTATAATTATTATTATTATTATTATTATTATTATTATTATTATTATTATTATTATTATTATTATTATTATTATTATTATTAAAAACCGATTATAACTTTTGTATATTAAATGTTTTTATACCAGTTTTAAAATGAGTTATTAATTTTAGACAATTTCTTGCCTAAAAACACAGATCACAGATGATCTCTTGCATAGAAATAAGAAAACGCTGATATAACACACAAAATAAGCTTCATTTTTGCTTAAAAAACTAAGCTTTCCTTTATTACTATTATTATTATTTTTATTTCTATTATTATTATTATTATTTTTATTATTAAAAACTTATATTAAACAGACAGAAAACGTCGTATTCTGACACAAATGAGCTAATTATGTATCACTTTAAATAGAAGCAGTTTATCCTGTTAGTTTCTTTGCTTACATAAGAGCAAACTTTTATAAAGCGTAACTAAAGCCACATATTCTGACACAAAAAAAAACGAATTACGTTATAGACTTGACGAGAACGGCGTATCTCGGACTCTTATAGGACTCTTATAGAAACAAAAAGTATCAGTTTGGATTAAAACAAATTATTTTTGTTTACTCTTAGTCCGAATTATTTATCAGTTCAAACAAAAACGGCTTATTTTAGACGTTATTACTACTATTTTTATTATTTTTATTACTATTATTATTATTATTATTATTATTATTATTATTATTATTACTATAATTATTATTATTATTATCATTATTATTATTATTATTACTTTTATTATTAATATTATTATTATTATTTTTATTACTAGTATTATTAATAAAAACCGATTATAACTTTTGTATAGTAAATGTTTTTATACCAGTTTTAAAATGAGTTATTAATTTTAGACAATTTCTTGCCTAAAAACACAGATCACAAATGATCTCTTGCATAGAAATGAGAAAACGCTCAGATAATACAAATTAAACTTTATTTTTGCTTAGAAAAACTAAGCTTCAATTTAGAAAGAAATTCATTATAAGTATTATTATTATTATTATTACTTTTATTACTATTATTATTATTATTATTATTATTATTATTATTATTTATATTATTATTATTATTATTATTATTATTATTATTATTATTATTATTATTAAAAACCGATTATAACTTTTGTATAGTAAATGTTTTCATACCAGTTTTAAAATGAGTTATTAATTTTAGACAATTTCTTGCCTAAAAACACAGATCACAGATGATCTCTTGCATAGAAATGAGAAAACGCTCATATAACACACAAAATAAGCTTCATTTTTGCTTAAAAAACTAAGCTTTCCTTTATTACTATTAATTATTATTTTTATTACTATTATTATTATTATTATTACTATTATTATTATTTTTATTATTATTATTATTATTATTATTAATATTATTTTTATTTTTATTATTAAAAACTTATATTAAACAGACAGAAAACGTCGTATTCTGTCACAAATGAGCTAATTATGTATCACTTTAAATAGAAGCAGTTTATCCTGTTAGTTTCTTTGCTTACATAAGAGCAAACTTTTGTAAAGCGTAACTAAAACCACATATTCTGACACAAAAAAACGAATTACGTTATAGACTTGACAAGAACGGCGTATCTCGGACGATTCTATGCTTCGACACAAATATATTTTTATATTCAATGGATGCAAAATCTTATATTTTGTCTTATAGGAACAAAAAGTATCAGTTTGTATTAAAACAAATTATTTTTGTTGACTCTCAATCCGAAATGTTCATCAGTTCAAACAAAAACGGCTTATTTTAGACGATCCTTTGCTTTGAACAAGAAAACTTACATCGAACAGACTAGAAACGTATAATTTTGGAATAGTCTTGCCTAAAAACACAGATTACAGATGATCTCTTGCATAGAAATGAGAAAACGCTCATGTAACTCACAAAATAAACTATATTTTTCCTTATTAAAAGTATTATTATTATTATTTTTATTACTATTATTATTATTATTATTATTATTATTATTATTATTATTATTATTATTTTTATTAACTTTTGTATAGTAAATGTTTTTATACCAGTTTTAAAATGAGTTATTAATTTTAGACAATTTCTTGCCTAAAAACACAGATCACAGATGATCTCTTGCATAGAAATGAGAAAACGCTCATATAACACACAAAATAAGCTTTATTTTTGCTTAGAAAACTAAGCTTACTTTTATTACTACTATTATTATTATTATTATTATTATTATTATTATTATTATTATTATTATTAGTATTATTATTCAAGAAAACTTACATCGAACAGACTAAAAACGTATAAATCTGGCATAAAAGAGCAATTTATGTATCACTTTGTATAAAGGCAGCTAATCCTATTCGTTTCATTGCTAAAATAGACTAAATTGTTATTAATCCTAACAAAACCGCAGTATTTTGGCACAAAATACTAATTCCATTATAGTTATGACGAGAATAGCTTATTTGGAATGATTCTATGCTTCCAAACGAGTAAATTTTTATTAAACAGATGCCAAACATCATGTTTTGTCCTATAATGACATTTTATATTGCAGTTTGTATTAAAACAAAGTATTTTCGTTGATTCTTTGTTTGAAGCAGCAAACCTAACATTAAAGAATCTGAAAACTTTGTATTCGAACACAAACCACCGAATTTTGTATCAGTTTAGACAAAAACGGTTGATTTTCGACAATATTTTGCTTTGAACAAGAAAACTTATATCAAACAGACTAAAAACGTCTTATTTTAGCACAAAACAAAAGATTTGCGTTATAGTCTTGACGAGAACTGTTAATTTCAACCGATTCTATGCTTTGAAACCAGTATACTTTCACTAAACAGAGGCAAAACGTCTGATTTCGCCTTTGAAAAACGATTTATGTCACAGTTTGGATTAAAACCAATTATTTTCGTTTATTCATTGTTACAAACAAGAAACCTTACATCAAAGAAACTGAAAACTCCTTATTCAGGCACAGAAATTCGAATTACGTTTCAGTCTGGACAAAAACTGCTTATTTTAGACGATCCTTTGTTTTGAACACGAAAACTTACATTAAAAAGATTAAACACGTCTTATTCTGGCTGAAAACTGCAAATTATATATTACTCTAGATAAAAGCAATTTATCCTGATTACTCCTTTACTTAGAATAAAGTAAACTTGTATAAAACTTAATAAAAACTTTAAATTTCGTCTTAAAGAAATAATTTACGTAATAGTCTTAACCAGCACTGTTAATTTCAAGCGATTTTATGATTGGAAACGAATGAACTTTTATGGGGCAGATGCAAAACCACATATTACCATATAAAGCGTTGTTTTAAAGCCAAGTATTACGTTTTGCAACAAGTAATTTTACGTCAAAGAAACTGAAAATTTCGTATCCATGTACAAATATCGAATTACGTATCAATTTAGGCAAATACAGCTATTTTTAAACGATTCCTTGCTATAAACAAGAAAAATTTTATCAAACATATTGAAAACGTTTTATTCTCGAAAATAAGAGCAAATTATGTATCAGTTTTAACAAAAGCGGATTACTCTGTTTGATTCTATGCTTAGAGTAGAGTAAACTACTATAAAACGTAATGAAAACTCTATATTCAAGCTCAAAAGAACAAATTACGTTATAGTTTTGACAAAAAAAAATATTTCGGACGATTACATTCTTCGAAGTTAGCAAACTTTAATTAAACAAGTGCAAAAGCTAATACTTTGCTTTAAAATAACGATTTATGTGGTAATATGGTGTTTTGCATCTGTCCTATAAAAGTTTACTCGTTTCGCTCCATTGAATCATTCGAAATAAATTATTTTGCCACAACAACAACGAAAATAATTTGTTTTTGTTTAAACTGTAACTTAAGTAGTTTTTATAAAACGAACTAAGACGTTTGGCATCGGTTTAGTGAAAATTTTCTCGTTTGGGGGCATAAAATCGTTTGAAATTAACAGTTCTGGTCAAAACTATAACGTAAATTATTTCTTTGAGACAAAATTTAAAAATTTTCATTAAGTTTTATGCAAGTTTGCCCTATTCTAAGCAAAGGAGTAATCAGGATAAGCTGCTTTTATCCAAAGTAATACATAATTTGCAGTTTTGAGCCAGAATAAGACGTTTTTAATCTTTTTAATGTAAGTTTTCGTGTTCAAAACAAAGGATCGTCTAAAATAAGCAGTTTCTGTCCAAACTGAAACGTAATTTGATTTTCTGTGCCTGAATAAGAGGTTTTCAGTTACTTTGGTGTAAGGTTTCTTGTTTGTAACAATGAATAAACGAAAATAATTGGTTTTAATCCAAACTGTGACATAAATCGTTTTTCAAAGGCGAAATCAGACGTTTTGCCTCTGTTTAGTGAAAGTATACTGGTTTCAAAGCATAGAATCGTTTGAAATTAACAGTTCTCGTCAAGACTATAACGCAAATCTTTTGTTTTGTGCTAAAATAAGACGTTTTTAGTCTGTTTATAAATTTCTTTTTAAATTAAAGCTTAGTTTTTCTAAGCAAAAATGAAGCTTATTTTGTGTGTTATATGAGCGTATTCTCATTTCTGTGCAAGAGATCATCTGTGATCTGTGTTTTTAGGCAAGAAATTGTCAAACATTAATCACTCATTTTAAAACTGGTATAAAAACATTTACTATACAAAACTTATAATCGGTTTTTAATATTATAGAGTTGCAAATTTTTGTTAAAGATTATTTATATCCAACTCTATAACTCGCCTATAGTTCGTCCTACAGGACATTTGCAAATAACTATTTTGTAGGAAATTTTATCCGCTTTAATTTTGAAAAAAAGATAAAATTTGATAGGAGTAACGGTTTTCGAAATATAAGCAAAAAACCAAAGTGAAAACTGTTACAGTTACTGAACAAAAATGTAATACAGTTTTCAATGTTTGAGACGAAGTCGAAGATGCAGCATTTAAAAACGACTCTAAAGACTTCAGTGACTTTTATGTCACCTCCTTTTTCCTCTAATAAAGTGTTGGACTCAATAAATTAAGTGTATTTTAAATCACAAGACATTTTCTGTTAAAGCACTTTTTTTTTAAATATTAATTATTTTCAATCATATATCTCGCTTATGGTTAGTCCTACATGAAAAATGCAAATAACGATTTTGTAGGAAATTTTGTCAGCTTTAATTTTAGTAAAGAGATAAAAATTGATAAGAGTAACTGTTTTCGAGATATAAGCAAGAAACCAAACAACTGTTACCTTAATTAAGCGTTTGCATATAAGCAAATTTAGTACTATTAGTATTATTATTATTAATGTTATTGTTATTAATATGACGACTAAAAACAACTTTGAAGACTTTGGTGATTTTTATGTTTTCTCCTTTTTTCTCTACTATAGTGTTAGACCCAATTAATTTAGTTTAATTTCGGTTTTTCAAACATTTTATTTTAAAGCAAATTTTTATTAAAGATTATTTATATCCAACTCTATAACTCGCTTATGGTTGGTCCTACAAAAGAAATGCAAATAACTATTTTGTATGAAATTTTATCAGCTTTAATTTTTAAAGAAAGATAAAAATTGATAGGAGTAACTGTTTTCGAGATATAAGCAAGAAACCAAAAAACTGTTACCTTAATTAAGCGCATGCATATAAGCAAATTTAGTACTATAAGTATTATTATTATTAATGTTATTGTTATTAATATGACGACTAAAGACGTCTTTGAAAACTTTAGTGACTTTTATGTCTCCTCCTTTTTCCTCTACTAAAATGCTAGACCCAATTAATTTAGTTTAATTTCAGTTTTTCAAACATTTTATTTTAAAGCAAATTTTTGTTAAAAATTATTTATATCCAACTCTATAACTTGCCTATGGTTCGTCCTACAGGAAATTTGCAAATAACTATTTTGTAGGAAATTTTATCCGCTTTAATTTTGAAAAAAAGATAAAATTTGATAGGAGTAACGGTTTTCGAGATATAAGCAAAAAACCAAAGTGAAAACTGTTACAGTTACTGAACAAAAATGTAATACAGTTTTCAATGTTTGAGACGAAGTCGAAGATGCAGCATTTAAAAACGACTCTAAAGACTTCAGTGACTTTTATGTCACCTCCTTTTTCCTCTAATAAAGTGTTAGACCCAATAAATTAAGTGTATTTTAAAGTCACTAAAGTTTTCAGAGTCTTCTTTAGTCGTCATATTAATAACAATAACATTAATAATAATAATACTTATAGTACTAAATTTGCTTATATGCATGCGCTTAATTAAGGTAACAGTTTTTTGGTTTCTTGCTTATATCTCGAAAACAGTTACACTTATCAATTTTTATTTTTTTACTAAAATTTAAGCTGATAAAATTTCCTACAAAATAGTTATTTGCATTTTTCATGTAGAACTAACCATAAGCGAGATATAAGTTTGAAAATAATTAATATTTAAAAAAAAGTGCTTTAACAGAAAATGTCTTGTGATTTAAAATACACTTAATTTATTGAGTCCAATACTTTTTTAGAAGAAAAAGGAGGTGACATAAAAGTCACTGAAGTCTTCAGAGTCGTTTTTAAATGCTGCATTTTCGACTTCGTCTCAAACATTAAAAACTGAATTACAGTTTTGTTCAGTAACAGTTACAGTTTTCTTATTGCTTTTTTGCTTATATCTCGAAAACAGTTACTCCTATCAATTTTTATCTTTTTTTCAAAATTAAAGCTGATAAAATTTTCTACAAAATAGTTATTTGAATTTTTCTTGTAGGATCAACCATAAGCGAGTTATAGAGTTGGATATAAATAATTTTTAACAAAAATTTGCTTTAAAATATAATGTTTGAAAAACTGAAATTAAACTAAATTAATTGGGTCTAGCATTTTAGTAGAGGAAAAAGGAGGAAACATAAAATTCACTAAAGTTTTCAGAGTCGTCTTTAGTCGTCATATTAATAACAATAACATTAATAATAATAATACTTATAGTACTAAATTTGCTTATATGCAAGCGCTTAATTAAGGTAACAGTTTTTTGGTTTTTTGCTTATATCTCGAAATCAGTTACTCCTATCAATTTTTATCTTATTACTAAAATTAAAGCTGCTAAAATTTCCTACAAAATAGTTATTTGCATTTTTCATGTAGAACTAACCATAAGCGAGATATAAGTTTGAAAATAATTAATATTTAAAAAAAAGTGCTTTAACAGAAAATGTCTTGTGATTTAAAATACACTTAATTTATTGAGTCCAATACTTTTTTAGAAGAAAAAGGAGGTGACATAAAAATCACTGAAGTCTTCAGAGTCGTTTTTAAATGCTGCATTTTCGACTTCGTCTCAAACATTGAAAACTGAATTACATTTTTGTTCAGTAACTGTAACAGTTTTCACTTTGGTTTTTTGCTTATATCTCGAAAACAGTTACTCCTATCAATTTTTATTTTTTTTTTCAAAATTAAAGCTGATGAAATTTCCTACAAAATAGTTATTTGCATTTCTTTTGTAAGACCAACCATAAGCGAGTTATAGAGTTGAATATAAATAATATTTAACAAAAATTTGCTTTAAAATAAAATGTTTGAAAAACCGAAATTAAACTAAATTAATTGGATCTAACAATTTAGTAGAGGAAAAAGGAGAAGACATAAAAGTCACCAAAGTCTTCAGAGACGTTTTTAGTCGTCATATTAATAACAATAACATTAATAATAATAATACTTATAGTACTAAATTTGCTTATATGCAAGCGCTTAATTAAGGTAACAGTTTTTTGGTTTTTTGCTTATATCTCGAAATCAGTTACTCCTATCAATTTTTATCTTATTACTAAAATTAAAGCTGCTAAAATTTCCTACAAAATAGTTATTTGCATTTTTCATGTAGAACTAACCATAAGCGAGATATAAGTTTGAAAATAATTAATATTTTAAAAAAAAGTGCTT
>NC_087400.1:15335711-15355711 GCF_031307605.1 Tribolium castaneum
CTCATTTTAAAACTGGTATAAAAACATTTACTATACAAATGTTATAATCGGTTTTTAATAATAATAATAATAATAATAATAATAATAATAATAATAATAATAATAATAATAATAATAATAATACTTATAATAATGAATTTCTTTTTAAATTAAAGCTTAGGTTTTCTAAGCAAAAATGAAGCTTATTTTGTGTGTTATATGAGCGTATTCTCATTTCTGTGCAAGAGATCATCTGTGATCTGTGTTTTTAGGCAAGAAATTGTCTAAAATTAATAACTCATATTAAAACTGGTATAAAAACATTTACTATACAAAAGTTAATAATAATAGTAATAATAATAACACTAATAATAATAATAATAATAATAATAATAATAATAGTAATAGTAATAAAAGTTATAATAATAATAATAGTACTTTTAGTAAGGAAAAATGAAGTTTATTTTGTGTGTTACATGAGCGTTTTCTCATTTCTATGCAAAAGATCATGTGTGATCTGTGTTTTTAGGCAATCTAAGCCAATTTATAGTTTATAGGCAAGAAATTGTCTAAAATTAATAACTCATTTTAAAACTGGTATAAAAACATTTACTATACACAATTTATAATCGGTTTTTAATAATAATAATAATAATAATAATAATAATAATAATAATAATAATAATAATAATAATTTAATAACAAAAACATTAATAATAATAATACTAATAGTACTAAATTTGCTTATATGCAAGCGCTTAATTAAGGCAACAGTTTTTTGGTTTCTTGCTTATATGTCAAAAACAGTTACTCTTATCAATTTTTATCTTTTTACTAAAATTAAAGCTGCTAAAATTTCCTACAAAATAGTTATTTGCATTTTTCATGTAAGACTAACCACAAGCGAGATATATGTTTGAAAATAATTAATATTTAAAAAAAAGTGCTTTAACAGAAAATGTCTTGTGATTTAAAATACACTTAATTTATTGGGTCCAATACTTTATTAGAAGAAAAAGGAGGTGACATAAAAGTCACTGAAGTCTTCAGGGTCGTTTTTAAATGCTGCATTTTCGACTTCGTCTCAAACATTGAAAACTAAATTACATTTTTGTTTAGTAACTGTAACAGTTTTCACTTTGGTTTTTTGCTTATATCTCAAAAACAGTTACTCCTATCAATTTTTATCTTTTTTTCAAAATTAAAGCTGATAAAATTTGCTACAAAATAGTTATTTGCATTTTTCTTGTAGGACCAACCATAAGCGAGTTATAGAGTTAGATATAAATAATATTTAACAAAAATTTGCTTTAAAATAAAATGTTTGAGTAACTGAAATTAAACTAAATTAATTGTGTCTAACACTTTAGTGGAGGAAAAAGGAGACGACATAAAAGTCACTAAAGGTTTCAGAGTCGTCTTTAGTCGTCATATTAATAACAATAACATTAATAATAATAATACTAATAGTACTAAATTTGCTTATATGCAAACGCTTAATTAAGGTAACAGTTTTTTGGTTTCTTGCTTATATCTCGAAATCAGTTACTCCTATCAATTTTTATCTTTTTACTAAAATTAAAGCTGATAAAATTTCCTACAAAATAGTTATTTGCATTTTTTATGTAGGACTAACCATAAGCGAGATATAAGTATGAAAATAATTAATATTTAAAAAAAAGTGCTTTAACAGAAAATGTCTTGTGATTTAAAATACACTTAATTTATTGGATCCAATACTTTATTAGAAGAAAAAGGAGGTGACATAAAAATCACTGAAGTCTTCAGAGTCGTTTTTAAATGCTGCATTTTCGACTTCGTCTCAAACATTGAAAACTGAATTACATTTTTGTTCAGTAACTGTCACAGTTTTCACTTTGGTTTTTTGCTTATATCTCGAAAACCGTTATTCCTATCAAATTTTATCTTTTTTTCAAAATTAAAGCTGAAAAAATTTCTTACAAAATAGTTATTTGCAAATTTCCTGTAGGACCAAACATAGGCGAGTTATAGAGTTGGATATAAATAATATTTAACAAAAATTTGCTATAAAATAAAATGTTTGAAAAACCGAAATTAAACTAAATTAATTGGATCTAACACTTTAGTAGAGGAAAAAGGAGAAGACATAAAAGTCACCAAAGTCTTCAGAGACGTTTTTAGTCGTCATATTAAAAACAATGACAATAATAATAATAATACTAATAGTACAAAATTTGCTTATATGCAAGCGCTTAATTAAGGTAACAGTTTTTTGGTTTCTTGCTTATATGTCGAAAACAGTTACTCCCATCAATTTTTATCTTTTTACTAAAATTAAAGCTGACAAAATTTTCTACAAAATAGTTATTTGCATTTTTCATGTAGGACTAACCATAAGCGAGATTTAAGTTTGAAATTAATTAATATTTAAAAAAAAGTGTTTTAACAGAAAATGTCTTGTGATTTAAAATACACTTAATTTATTGAGTCCAATACTTTTTTAAAAGAAAAAGGAGGTGACATAAAAGTCACTGAAGTCTTCAGAGGCGTTTTTAAATGCTGCATTTTCGACTTCGTCTCAAACATTAAAAACTGAATTACATTTTTGTTCAGTAACAGTTACAGTTTTCTTATTGCTTTTTTGCTTATATCTCGAAAACAGTTACTCCTATCAATTTTTATCTTTTTTTCAAAATTAAAGCTGATAAAATTTTCTACAAAATAGTTATTTGAATTTTTCTTGTAGGACCAACCATAAGCGAGTTATAGAGTTGGATATAAATAATTTTTAACAAAAATTTGCTTTAAAATAAAATGTTTGGAAAACTGAAATTAAACTAAATTAATTGGGTCTAACACTTTAGTAGTAATTCGTTTTTTTGTGTCAGAATATGTGGCTTTAGTTACGCTTTATAAAAGTTTGCTCTTATGTACGTTATAGACTTGACGAGAACGGCGTATCTCGGACTCTTATAGGACTCTTCTAGAAACAAAAAGTATCAGTTTGGAGTAAAACAAATTATTTTTGTTGACTCTTAGTCCGAATTGTTCATCAGTTCAAACAAAAACGGCTTATTTTAGACGTTATTACTACTATTATTATTATTTTTATTACTATTATTATTATTATTATTATTATTATTACTATAATTATTATTATTATTATTACTATTATTATTATTATTATTATTATTATTATTATTATTATTATTATTATTATTATTATTATTATTATTATTATTATTATTATTATTATTATTATTATTATTATTATTATTATTTTTATTAATATTATTATTATTATTACTATTATTATTAATAAAAACCGATTATAACTTTTGTATAGTAAATGTTTTTATACCAGTTTTAAAATGAGTTATTAATTTTAGATAATTTCTTGCCTAAAAACACAGATCACAAATGATCTCTTGCATAGAAATGAGAAAACGCTCAGATAACACAAAATAAGCTTCATTTTTGCTTAGAAAAACTAAGCTTTAATTTAGAAAGAAATTCATTATAAGTATTATTATTATTATTATTATTACTTTTATTACTATTATTATTATTATTATTATTATTATTATTATTATTATTATTATTATTATTATTATAATTATAATAATAATAATAATAATAATTATTATTATTATTATTATTATTATTATTATTATTATTATTATTAAAAACCGATTATAACTTTTGTATAGTAAATGTTTTTATACCAGTTTTAAAATGAGTAATTAATTTTAAACAATTTCTTGCCTAAAAACACAGATCACAGATGATCTCTTGCATAGAAATGAGAAAACGCTCATATAACACACAAAATAAGCTTCATTTTTGCTTAAAAAACTAAGCTTTCCTTTATTACTATTATTATTATTTTTATTTCTATTATTATTATTATTATTTTTATTATTAAAAACTTCTATTAAACAGACAGAAAACGTCGTATTCTGTCACAAATGAGCTAATTATGTATCACTTTAAATAGAAGCAGTTTATCCTGTTAGTTTCTTTGCTTACATAAGAGCAAACTTTTATAAAGCGTAACTAAAGCCACATATTCTGACACAAAAAAACGAATTACGTTATAGACTTGACCAGAACGGCGTATCTCGGACTCTTATAGGACTCTTATAGAATCAAAAAGTATCAGTTTGGATTAAAACAAATTATTTTTGTTGACTCTTAGTCCGAATTGTTCATCAGTTCAAATAAAAACGGCTTATTTTAGACGATCTTTTGCTTTGAACAAGAAAACTTACATCGAACAGACTAAAAACGTATAAATCTGGCATAAAAGAGCAATTTATGTATCACTTTGTATAAAGGCAGCTAATCCTATTCGTTTCATTGCTAAAATAGACTAAATTGTTATTAATCCTAACAAAAACGCAGTATTTTGGCACAAAATACTAATTACATTATAGTTATGACGAGAATAGCTTATTTGGAATGATTCTATGCTTCCAAACGAGTAAATTTTTATTAAACAGATGCCAACCATCATGTTTTGTCCTATAATGACATTTTATATTGCAGTTTGTATTAAATCAAAGTATTTTCGTTGATTCTTTGTTTGAAGCAGCAAACCTAACATTAAAGAATCTGAAAACTTTGTATTCGGACACAAACCACCGAATTTTGTATCAGTTTAAACAAAAACGGTTGATTTTCGACAATATTTTGCTTTGAACAAGAAAACATATCAAACAGACTAAAAACGTCTTATTTTAGCACAAAACAAAAGATTTGCGTTATAGTCTTGACGAGAACTGTTAATTTCAAACGATTCTATGCTTTGAAACCAGTATACTTTCACTATACAGAGGCAAAACGTCTGATTTCGCCTTTGAAAAACGATTTATGTCACAGTTTGGATTAAAACCAATTATTTTCGTTTATTCATTGTTACAAACAAGAAACCTTACATCAAAGTAACTGAAAACCTCTTATTCAGGCACAGAAAATCAAATTACGTTTCAGTTTGGACAGAAACTGCTTATTTTAGACGATCCTTTGTTTTGAACACGAAAACTTACATTAAAAAGATTAAAAACGTCTTATTCTGGCTCAAAACTGCAAATTATGTATTACTTTGGATAAAAGCAGTTTATCCTGATTACTCCTTTGCTTAGAATAGGGCAAACTTGCATAAAACTTAATGAAAATTTTTAAATTTCGTCTCAAAGAAATAATTTACGTTATAGTTTTGACCAGAACTGTTAATTTCAAACGATTTTATGCCCCCAAACGAGAAAACTTTCACTAAACAGATGCCAAACGTCTTAGTTCGTTTTATAAAAACTACTTAAGTTACAGTTTAAACAAAAACAAATTATTTTCGTTGTTGTTGTGGCAAAATAATTTATTTCGAATGATTCAATGGAGTGAAACGAGTAAACTTTTATAGGACAGATGCAAAACACCATATTACCACATAAATCGTTATTTTAAGGCAAAGTATTAGCATTTGCACTTGTTTAATTAAAGTTTGCTAACTTCGAAGAATGTAATCGTCCGAAATATTTTTTTTTGTCAAAACTATAACGTAATTTGTTCTTTTGAGCTTGAATATAGTTTTCATTACGTTTTATAGTAGTTTACTCTACTCTAAGCATAGAATCAAACAGAGTAATCCGCTTTTGTTAAAACTGATACATAATTTGCTCTTATTTTCGAGAATAAAACGTTTTCAATATGTTTGATAAAATTTTTCTTGTTTATAGCAAGGAGTCGTTTAAAAATAGCTTTATTTGCCTAAAATGATACGTAATTCGATATTTGTGCATGGATACGAAATTTTCAGTTTCTTTGACGTAAAATGTCTTGTTGCAAAACGTAATACTTTGCTTTAAAACAACGCTTTATATGGTAATATGTGGTTTTGCATCTGCCCCATAAAAGTTCATTCGTTTCCAATCATAAAATCGCTTGAAATTAACAGTGCTGGTCAAGACTATTACGTAAATTATTTCTTTAAGACGAAATTTAAAGTTTTTATTAAGTTTTATACAAGTTTACTCTATTCTAAGTAAAGGAGTAATCAGGATAAATTGCTTTTATCTAGAGTAATATATAATTTGCAGTTTTCAGCCAGAATAAGACGTGTTTAATCTTTTTAATGTAAGTTTTCGTGTTCAAAACAAAGGATCGTCTAAAATAAGCAGTTTTTGTCCAGACTGAAACGTAATTCGAATTTCTGTGCCTGAATAAGGAGTTTTCAGTTTCTTTGATGTAAGGTTTCTTGTTTGTAACAATGGATAAACGAAAATAATTGGTTTTAATCCAAACTGTGACATAAATCGTTTTTCAAAGGCGAAATCAGACGTTTTGCCTCTGTTTAGTGAAAGTATACTGGTTTCAAAGCATAGAATCGGTTGAAATTAACAGTTCTCGTCAAGACTATAACGCAAATCTTTTGTTTTGTGCTAAAATAAGACGTTTTTAGTCTGTTTGATATAAGTTTTCTTGTTCAAAGCAAAATATTGTCGAAAATCAACCGTTTTTGTCTAAACTGATACAAAATTCGGTGGTTTGTGTCCGAATACAAAGTTTTTAGATTCTTTAATGTATACTGGTTTCAAAGCATAGAATCGTTTGAAATTAACAGTTCTCGTCAAGACTATGACGCAAATCTTTTGTTTTGTGCTAAAATAAGACGTTTTTAGTCTGTTTGATATAAGTTTTCTTGTTCAAAGCAAAATATTGTCGAAAATCAACCGTTTTTGTCTAAACTGATACAAAATTCGGTGGCTTGTGTCCGAATACAAAGTTTTCAGATTCTTTAATGTTAGGTTTGCTGCTTCAAACAAAGAATCAACAAAAATACTTTGTTTTAATACAAACTGAAATATAAAATGTCATTATAGGACAAAACATGATGTTTGGCATTTGTTTAATAAAAATTTACTCGTTTGGAAGCATAGAATCATTCCAAATAAGCTATTCTCGTCATAACTATAATGTAATTAGTATTTTGTGCCAAAATACTGCGTTTTTGTTAGGATTAATAACAATTTAGTCTATTTTAGCAATGAAACGAATAGGATTAGCTGCCTTTATACAAAGTGATACATAAATTGCTCTTTTATGCCAGATTTATACGTTTTTAGTCTGTTCGATGTAAGTTTTCTTGAATAATAATAATAATAATAATAATAATAATAATAATAATAATAATAAAATAATAATAATAATAGTAATAGTAATAAAAGTAATAATAATAATAATACTTTTAACAAGGAAAAATGAAGCTTATTTTGTGTGTTACATAAGCGTTTTCTTATTTCTATGCAAGAGATCATCTGTGATCTGTGTTTTTAGGCAAGAAATTGTCTAAAATTAATAACTCATTTCAAAACTGGTATAAAAACATTTACTATACAAAAGTTATAATCGGTTTTTAATAATAATAATATTAATAGTAATAATAATAATAATAATAATAATAAAAATTATAATAATAATAATAAAAGTAATAGTAATAATAATAATAATAAAAATAATAATAATAGTAGTAATAAAAGTAAGCTTAGTTTTCTAAGCAAAAATAAAGCTTATTTTGTGTGTTATATGAGCGTTTTCTTATTTCTATGCAAGAGATCATCTGTGATCTGTGTTTTTAGGCAAGAAATTGTCTAAAATTAATAACTCATTTTAAAACTGGTATAAAAACATTTACTATACAAAAATTATAATCGGTTTTTATTAATAATACTAGTAATAAAAATAATAATAATAATATTAATAATAAAAGTAATAATAATAATAATAATAATAATAATAATAATAATAATTATAGTAGTAATAATAATAATAATAATAATAATAATAATAATAATAATAGTAATAAAAATAATAATAATAGTAGTAATAACGTCTAAAATAAGCCGTTTTTGTTTGAACTGATAAATAATTCGGACTAAGAGTGAACAAAAATAATTTGTTTTAATCCAAACTGATACTTTTTGTTTCTATAAGAGTCCTATAAGAGTCCGAGATACGCCGTTCTCGTCAAGTCTATAACGTAATTCGTTTTTTTGTGTCAGAATATGTGGCTTTAGTTACGCTTTAGAAAAGTTTGCTCTTATGTAAGCAAAGAAACTAACAGGATAAACTGCTTCTATTTAAAGTGATACATAATTAGCTCATTTGTGACAGAATACGACGTTTTCTGTCTGTTTAATATAAGTTTTTAATAATAAAAATAATAATAATAATAATAATAGAAATAAAAATAATAATAATAGTAATAAAGGAAAGCTTAGTTTTTTAAGCAAAAATGAAGCTTATTTTGTGTGTTATATGAGCGTTTTCTCATTTCTATGCAAGAGATCATCTGTGATCTGTGTTTTTAGGCAAGAAATTGTTTAAAATTAATTACTCATTTTAAAACTGGTATAAAAACATTTACTATACAAAAGTTATAATCGGTTTTTAATAATAATAATAATAATAATAATAATAATAATAATAATAATAATAATAATAATAATAATAGTAATAAAAGTAATAATAATAATAATAATAATACTTATAATGAATTTTTTTCTAAATTGAAGCTTAGTTTTTCTAAGCAAAAATGAAGCTTATTTTGTGTTATTTGAGCGTTTTCTCATTTCTATGCAAGAGATCATTTGTGATCTGTGTTTTTAGGCAAGAAATTGTCTAAAATTAATAACTCATTTTAAAACTGGTATAAAAACATTTACTATACAAAAGTTATAATCGGTTTTTATTAATAATAATAGTAATAATAATAATAATATTAATAAAAATAATAATAATAATAATAATAATATTAATAATAATATAAATTATAGTAATAATAATAATAATAATAATAATAATAATAGTAATAAAAATAATAATAATAGTAGTAATAACGTCTAAAATAAGCCGTTTTTGTTTAAACTGATGAACAATTCGGACTAAGAGTCAACAAAAATAATTTGTTTTAATCCAAACTGATACTTTTTGTTTCTATAAGAGTCCTATAAGAGTCCGAGATACGCCGTTCTCGTCAAGTCTGTAACGTACATAAGAGCAAACTTTTATAAAGCGTAACTAAAGCCACATAATCTGACACAAAAAAACGAATTACTACTAAAGTGTTAGACCCAATTAATTTAGTTTAATTTTAGTTTTTCAAACATTCTATTTTAAAGCAAATTTTTGTTAATGATTATTTATATCCAACTCTATAACTCGCTTATGGTTGGTCTTACACAGGAAATGCAAATAACTCTTTTGTAGAAAATTTTATCAGCTTTAATTTTGAAAAAAAGATAAAAATTGATAGGAGTAACTGTTTTCGAGATATAAGCAAAAAACCAATAAGATAACTGTAACTGTTACTGAATAAAAATGTAATTCAGTTTTCAATGTTTGAGACGAAGACGAAAATGCAGCATTTAAAAACGACTCTGAAGACTTCAGTGACTTTTATGTCACCTCCTTTTTCTTCTAATCGAAATTAAACTAAATTAATTGGGTCTAACACTTTAGTAGAGAAAAAAGGAGAAGACATAAAAATCACCAAAGTCTTCAAAGTTGTTTTTAGTCGTCATATTAATAACAATAACATTAATAATAATAATACTAATAGTACTAAATTTGCTTATATGCAAACGCTTAATTAAGGTAACAGTTGTTTGGTTTCTTGCTTATATCTCGAAAACAGTTACTCCTATCAATTTTTATCTCTTTACTAAAATTAAAGCTGACAAAATTTCCTACAAAATAGTTATTTGCAAATTTCCTGTAGGACGAACCATAGGCGAGTTATAGAGTTGGATATAAATAATTTTTAACAAAAATTTGCTTTAAAATAAAATGTTTGAAAAACTGAAATTAAACTAAATTAATTGGGTCTAGCATTTTAGTAGAGGAAAAAGGAGGAGACATAAAAATCACTAAAGTTTTTAGAGTCGTCTTTAGTCGTCATATTAATAACAATAACATTAATAATAATAATACTTATAGTACTAAATTTGCTTATATGCATGCGCTTAATTAAGGTAACAGTTTTTTGGTTTCTTGCTTATATCTCGAAAACAGTTACTCCTATCAATTTTTATCTTTCTTTAAAAATTAAAGCTGATAAAATTTCATACAAAATAGTTATTTGCATTTCTTTTGTAAGACCAACCATAAGCGAGTTATAGAGTTGGATATAAATAATATTTAACAAAAATTTGCTTTAAAATAAAATGTTTGAATAACTGAAATTAAACTAAATTAATTGGGTCTAACACTTTAGTAGAGGAAAAAGGAGAAGACATAAAAGTCACTAAAGGTTTCAGAGTCGTCTTTAGTCGTCATATTAATAACAATAACATTAATAATAATAATACTAATAGTACTAAATTTGCTTATATGCAAACGCTTAATTAAGGTAACAGTTGTTTGGTTTCTTGCTTATATCTCGAAAACAGTTACTCCTATCAATTTTTATCTCTTTACTAAAATTAAAGCTGACAAAATTTCCTACAAAATAGTTATTTGCATTTTTCATGTAGGACTAACCATAAGCGAGATATATGATTGAAAATAATTAATATTTAAAAAAAAAGTGCTTTAACAGAAAATGTCTTGTGATTTAAAATACACTTAATTTATTGGGTCCAACACTTTATTAGAGGAAAAAGGAGGTGACATAAAAGTCACTGAAGTCTTTAGAGTCGTTTTTAAATGCTGCATCTTCGACTTCGTCTTAAACATTGAAAACTGTATTACATTTTTGTTCAGTAACTGTAACAGTTTTCACTTTGGTTTTTTGCTTATATCTCGAAAACCGTTACTCCTATAAAATTTTATCTTTTTTTCAAAATTAAAGCGGATAAAATTTTCTACAAAATAGTTATTTGCAAATTTCCTGTAGGACGAACCATAGGCGAGTTATAGAGTTGGATATAAATAATCTTTAACAAAAATTTGCTTTAAAATAAAATGTTTGAAAAACCGAAATTAAACTAAATTAATTGGGTCTAACACTTTAGTAGAGAAAAAAGGAGAAGACATAAAAATCACCAAAGTCTTCAAAGTTGTTTTTAGTCGTCATATTAATAACAATAACATTAATAATAATAATACTAATAGTACTAAATTTGCTTATATGCAAGCGCTTAATTAAGGTAAGAGTTTTTTGGTTTCTTGCTTATATCTCGAAAACAGTTACAACTATCAATTTTTATCTTTTTACTAATAATAAAGCTGATAAAATTTGCAACAAAATAGTTATTTGCATTTTTTTTGTAGGATCAACCATAAGCGAGTTATAGAGTTGGATATTAATAATATTCAACAAAAATTTGCTTTAAAATAAAATGTTTGAAAAACTGAAATTAAACTAAATTAATTGGGTCTAGCATTTTAGTAGAGGAAAAAGGAGGAGACATAAAAGTCACTAAAGTTTTCAGAGTCGTCTTTAGTTGTCATATTAATAACAATAACATTAATAATAATAATACTAATAGTACTAAATTTGCTTATATGCAAACGCTTAATTAAGGTAACAATTGTTTGGTTTCTTGCTTATATCTCGAAAACAGTTACTCTTATCAATTTTTATCTCTTCACTAAAATTAAAGCTGACAAAATTTCCTACAAAATAGTTATTTGCATTTTTCATGTAGGACTAACCATAAGCGAGATATATGATTGAAAATAATTAATATTTAAAAAAAAAGTGCTTTAACAGAAAATGTCTTGTGATTTAAAATACACTTAATTTATTGGGCCCAACACTTTATTAGAGGAAAAAGGAGGTGACATAAAAGTCACTGAAGTCTTTAGAGTCGTTTTTAAATGCTGCATCTTCGACTTCGTCTCAAACATTGAAAACTGTATTACATTTTTGTTCAGTAACTGTAACAGTTTTCACTTTGGTTTTTTGCTTATATTTCGAAAACCGTTACTCCTATCAAATTTTATCTTTTTTTCAAAATTAAAGCGGATAAAATTTCCTACAAAATAGTTATTTGCAAATGTCCTGTAGGACGAACCATAGGCGAGTTATAGAGTTGGATATAAATAATCTTTAACAAAAATTTGCTTTAAAATAAAATGTTTGAAAAACCGAAATTAAACTAAATTAATTGGGTCTAACACTTTAGTGGAGAAAAAAGGAGAAGACATAAAAATCACCAAAGTCTTCAAAGTTGTTTTTAGTCGTCATATTAATAACAATAACATTAATAATAATAATACTAATAGTACTAAATTTGCTTATATACAAGCGCTTAATTAAGGTAACAGTTTTTGGTTTCTTGCTTATATCTCGAAAACAGTTACTCCTATCAGTTTTTATCTTTCCTTAAAAATTAAAGCTGATAAAATTTCCTACAAAATAGTTATTCGCATTTCTTTTGCAGGACCAACCATAAGCGAGTTATAGAGTTGGATATAAATATTCTTTAACAAAAATTTGCTTTAAAATAAAATGTTTGAATAACCGAAATTAAACTAAATTAATTGGGTCTAACACTTTAGTAGAGAAAAAAGGAGAAGACATAAAAATCACCAAAGTCTTCAAAGTTGTTTTTAGTTGTCATATTAATAACAATAACATTAATAATAATAATACTAATAGTACTAAATTTGCTTATATACAAGCGCTTAATTAAGGTAACAGTTTTTGGTTTCTTGCTTATATCTCGAAAACAGTTACTCCTATCAATTTTTATCTTTCTTTAAAAATTAAAGCTGATAAAATTTCCTACAAAACAGTTATTCGCATTTCTTTTGTAGGACCAACCATAAGCGAGTTATAGAGTTGGATATAAATATTCTTTAACAAAAATTTGCTTGAAAATAAAATGTTTGAATAACTGAAATTAAACTAAATTAATTGGGTCTAACACTTTAGTAGAGGAAAGAAAAAGGAGAAGACATAAAAGTCACTAAAGGTTTCAGAGTCGTCTTTAGTCGTCATATTAATAACAATAACATTAATAATAATAATACTAATATTACTAAATTTGCTTATATGCAAACGCTTAATTAAGGTAACAGTTGTTTGGTTTCTTGCTTATATCTCGAAAACAGTTACTCCTATCAATTTTTATCTCTTTACTAAAATTAAAGCTGACAAAATTTCCTACAAAATAGTTATTTGCATTTTTTATGTAGGACTAACCATAAGCGAGATATATGATTGAAAATAATTAATATTTAAAAAAAAAGTGCTTTAACAGAAAATGTCTTGTGATTTAAAATACACTTAATTTATTGGGTCCAACACTTTATTAGAGGAAAAAGGAGGTGACATAAAAGTCACTGAAGTCTTTAGAGTCGTTTTTAAATGCTGCATCTTCGACTTCGTCTCAAACATTGAAAACTGTATTACATTTTTGTTCAGTAACTGTAACAGTTTTCACTTTGGTTTTTTGCTTATATCTCGAAAACCGTTACTCCTATCAAATTTTATCTTTTTTTCAATATTAAAGCGGATAAAATTTCCTACAAAAAAGTTATTTACAAATTTCCTGTAGGACGAACCATAGGCGAGTTATAGAGTTGGATATAAATAATCTTTAACAAAAATTTGCTTTAAAATAAAATGTTTGAAAAACCGAAATTAAACTAAATTAATTGGGTCTAACACTTTAGTAGGGAAAAAAGGAGAAGACATAAAAATCACCAAAGTCTTCAAAGTTGTTTTTAGTCGTAATATTAATAACAATAACATTAATAATAATAATACTAATAGTACTAAATTTGCTTATATGCAAGCGCTTAATTAAGGTAAGAGTTTTTTAGTTTCTTGCTTATATCTCGAAAACAGTTACTCCTATCAATTTTTATCTTTCTTTAAAAATTAAAGCTAATAAAATTTTCTACAAAATAGTTATTCGCGTTTCTTTTGTAGGACCAACCATAAGCGAGTTATAGAGTTGGATATAAATAATCTTTAACAAAAATTTGCTTTAAAATAAAATGTTTGAAAAACCGAAATTAAACTAAATTAATTGGGTCTAACACTTTAGTAGAGAAAAAAGGAGAAGACATAAAAATCACCAAAGTCTTTAAAGTTGTTTTTAGTCGTCATATTAATAACAATAACATTAATAATAATAATACTAATAGTACTAAATTTGCTTATATGCAAACGCTTAATTAAGGAAACAGTTTTTTGGTTTCTTGCTTATATCTCGAAAACAGTTACTCCTATCAATTTTTATCTCTTTACTAAAATTAAAGCTGACAAAATTTCCTACAAAATAGTTATTTGCATTTTTTATGTAGGACTAACCATAAGCGAGATATATGATTGAAAATAATTAATATTTAAAAAAAAAGTGCTTTAACAGAAAATGTCTTGTGATTTAAAATACACTTAATTTATTGGGTCCAACACTTTATTAGAGGAAAAAGGAGGTGACATAAAAGTCACTGAAGTCTTTAGAGTCGTTTTTAAATGCTGCATCTTCGAATTCGTCTCAAACATTGAAAACTGTATTACATTTTTGTTCAGTAACTGTATCAGTTTTCACTTTGGTTTTTTACTTATATCTCGAAAACCGTTACTCCTATCAAATTTTATCTTTTTTTCAAAATTAAAGCGGATAAAATTTCCTACAAAATAGTTATTTGCAAATTTCCTGTAGGACGAACCATAGGCGAGTTATAGAGTTGGATATAAATAATTTTTAACAAAAATTTGCTTTAAAATAAAATGTTTGAAAAACTGAAATTAAACTAAATTAATTGGGTCTAGCATTTTAGTAGAGGAAAAAGGAGGAGACATAAAAGTCACTAAAGTTTTCAGAGTCTTCTTTAGTCGTCATATTAATAACAATAACATTAATAATAATAATACTTATAGTACTAAATTTGCTTATATGCATGCGCTTAATTAAGGTAACAGTTTTTTGGTTTCTTGCTTATATCTCGAAAACAGTTACTCCTATCAATTTTTATCTTTCTTTAAAAATTAAAGCTGATAAAATTTCATACAAAATAGTTATTTTCATTTCTTTTGTAGGACCAACCATAAGCGAGTTAAAGAGTTGGATATAAATAATCTTTAACAAAAATTTGCTTTAAAATAAAATGTTTGAAAAACCGAAATTAAACTAAATTAATTGGGTCTAACACTTTAGTAGAGAAAAAAGGAGAAGACATAAAAATCACCAAAGTTTTCAAAATTGTTTTTAGTCGTCATATTAATAACAATAACATTAATAATAATAATACTAATAGTACTAAATTTGCTTATATGCAAACGCTTAATTAAGGTAACAGTTTTTTGGTTTCTTGCTTATATCTCGAAAACAGTTACTCCTATCAATTTTTATCTCTTTACTAAAATTAAAGCTGACAAAATTTCCTACAAAATAGTTATTTGCATTTTTCATGTAGGACTAACCATAAGCGAGATATATGATTGACAATAATTAATATTTATAAAAAAAGTGCTTTAACAGAAAATGTCTTGTGATTTAAAATACACTTAATTTATTGGGTCCAACACTTTATTAGAGGAAAAAGGAGGTGACATAAAACTCACTGAAGTCTTTAGAGTCGTTTTTAAATGCTGCATCTTCGACTTCGTCTCAAACATTGAAAACTGTATTACATTTTTGTTCAGTAACTGTAACAGTTTTCACTTTGGTTTTTTGCTTATATTTCGAAAACCGTTACTTCTATCAAATTTTATCTTTTTTTCAAAATTAAAGCGGATAAAATTTCCTACAAAATAGTTATTTGCAAATGTCCTGTAGGACAAACCATGGGCGAGTTATAGAGTTGGATATAAATAATCTTTAACAAAAATTTGCTTTAAAATAAAATGTTTGAAAAACCGAAATTAAACTAAATTAATTGGGTCTAACACTTTAGTAGAGAAAAAAGGAGAAGACATAAAAATCACCAAAGTCTTCAAAGTTGTTTTTAGTCGTCATATTAATAACAATAACATTAATAATAATAATACTAATAGTACTAAATTTGCTTATATGCAAGCGCTTAATTAAGGTAAGAGTTTTTTGGTTTCTTGCTTATATCTCGAAAACAGTTACTCCTATCAATTTTTATTTTTTTACTAATAATAAAGCTGATAAAATTTGCAACAAAATAGTTATTTGCATTTTTCTTGTAGGATCAACCATAAGCGAGTTATAGAGTTGGATATTAATAATATTCAACAAAAATTTGCTTTAAAATAAAATGTTTGAAAAACTGAAATTAAACTAAATCAATTGGGTCTAGCATTTTAGTAGAGGAAAAAGGAGGAGACATAAAAGTCACTAAAGTTTTCAGAGTCGTCTTTAGTCGACATATTAATAACAATAACATTAATAATAATAATACTTATAGTACTAAATTTGCTTATATGCATGCGCTTAATTAAGGTAACAGTTTTTTGGTTTCTTGCTTATATCTCAAAAACAGTTACTCCTATCAATTTTTATCTCTTTACTAAAATTAAAACTGACAAAATTTCCTACAAAATAGTTATTTGCATTTTTTATGTAGGACTAACTATAAGCGAGATATATGATTGACAATAATTAATATTTAAAAAAAGTGCTTTAACAGAAAATGTCTTGTGATTTAAAATACACTTAATTTATTGGGTCTAACACTTTATTAGAGGAAAAAGAAGAAGACATAAAAGTCACTAAAGGTTTCAGACTCGTCTTTAGTCGTCATATTAATAACAATAACATTAATAATAATAATACTAATAGTACTAAATTTGCTTATATGCAAACGCTTAATTAAGGTAACAGTTGTTTGGTTTCTTGCTTATATCTCGAAAACAGTTACTCCTATCAATTTTTATTTTTTTACTAAAATTAAAGCTGACAAAATTTCCTACAAAATAGTTATTTGCATTTTTCATGTAGGACTAACCATAAGCGAGATATATGATTGACAATAATTAATATTTAAAAAAAAAGTGCTTTAACAGAAAATGTCTTGTGATTTAAAGTACACTTAATTTATTGGGTCTAACACTTTATTAGAGAAAAAAGGAGGTGACATAAAAGTCACTGAAGTCTTTAAAGTCGTTTTTAAATGCTGCCTCTTCGACTTCGTCTCAAACATTGAAAACTGTGTTACATTTTTGTTCAGTAACTGTATTATTATTATTATTATTATTATTACTACTATTAATATTATTAGTATTAAAAACCGATCATAACTTTTGTATAGTAAATGTTTTTATACCAGTTTTCAAATGAGTTATTAATTTTAGACAATTTCTTGCCTAAAAACACAGATCACAGATGATCTCTTGCATAGAAATGAGAAAACGCTCATGTAACACACAAAATAAGCTTCATTTTTCCTTATTAAAAGTATTATTATTATTATTACTTTTATTACTATTACTATTACTATTATTATTATTATTGTTATTATTATTATTATTATTATTATTATTATTATTATTATTATTATTATTATTAATATTACTATTATTATTATTATTAACTTTTGTATAGTAAATGTTTTTATACCAGTTTTAAAATGAGTTATTAATTTTAGACATTTTCTTGCCTAAAAACACAGATCACAGATGATCTCTTCCATAGAAATGAGAAAACGCTCATATAACACACAAAACAAGCTTCATTTTTGCTTAGAAAACTAAGCTTACTTTCATTACTATTATTATTATTATTATTGTTATTATCATTATTATTATTATTATTATTATTATTATTATTATTATTATTATTATTATTATTATTATTATTATTATTATTATTATTATTATTATTATTATTATTATTATTATTATTAAAAACTTATATTAAACAGACAGAAAACGTATTCTGTCACAAAAGAGCTTATTATGTATCACTTTAAATAGAAGCAGTTTATCCTGTTTGTTCCTTTGCTTACATAAGAGCAAACTTTTATAAAGCGTAACTAAAGCCACATATTCTGACACAAAAAAACGAATTACGTTATAGACTTGACGAGAACGGCGTATCTCGGACTCTTGTAGGACTCTTATAGAAACAAAAAGTATCAGTTTGGATTAAAACAAATTATTTTTGTTGACTCTTAGTCCGAATTGTTCATCAGTTCAAACAAAAACGGCTTATTTTAGACGATCTTTTGCTTTGAACAAGAAAACTTACATCGAACAGACTAAAAACGTATAAATCTGGCATAAAAGAGCAATTTATGTATCACTTTGTATAAAGGCAGCTAATCCTATTCGTTTCATTGCTAAAATAGACTAAATTGTTATTAATACTAACAAAAACGCAGTATTTTGGCACAAAATACTAATTACATTATAGTTATGACGAGAATAGCTTATTTGGAATGATTCTATGCTTCCAAACGAGTAAATTTTTATTAAACAGATGCCAAACATCATGTTTTGTCCTATAATGACATTTTATATTGCAGTTTGTATTAAAACAAAGTATTTTCGTTGATTCTTTGTTTGAAGCAGCAAACCTAACATTAAAGAATCTGAAAACTTTGTATTCGGACACAAACCACCGAATTTTGTATCAGTTTAGACAAAAACGGTTGATTTTCGACAATATTTTGCTTTGAACAAGAAAACTTATATCAAACAGACTAAAAACGTCTTATTTTAGCACAAAACAAAAGATTTGCGTTATAGTCTTGACGAGAACTGTTAATTTCAAACGATTCTATGCTTTGAAACCAGTATACTTTCACTAAACAGAGGCAAAACGTCTGATTTCGCCTTTGAAAAACGATTTTTGTCACAGTTTGGATTAAAACCAATTATTTTCGTTTATTCATTGTTACAAACAAGAAAGAAACCTTACATCAAAGAAACTGAAAACTCCTTATTCAGGCACAGAAATTCGAATTACGTTTCAGTCTGGACAAAAACTGCTTATTTTAGACGATCCTTTGTTTTGAACACGAAAACTTACATTAAAAAGATTAAAAACGTCTTATTCTGGCTGAAAACTGCAAATTATATATTACTCTAGATAAAAGCAATTTATCCTGATTACTCCTTTACTTAGAATAGAGTAAACTTGTATAAAACTTAATAAAAACTTTAAATTTCGTCTTAAAGAAATAATTTACGTAATAGTTTTGACCAGCACTGTTAATTTCAAGCGATTTTATGATTGGAAACGAATGAACTTTTATGAGGCAGATGCAAAACCACATATTACCATATAAAGTATTACCTTTTGCAACAAGAAATTTTACGTCAAAGTAACTGAAAATTTCGTATACATGCACAAATATCGAATTACGTATCAGTTTAGGCAAATACAGCTAATTTTAAACGATTCCTTGCTATAAACAAGAAAAATTTTATCAAACATATTGAAAACGTTTTATTCTCGAAAATAAGAGCAAATTATGTATCAGTTTTAACAAAAGCGGATTACTCTGTTTGATTCTATGCTTAGAGTAGAGTAAACTACTATAAAACGTAATGAAAACTCTATATTCAAGCTCAAAAGAACAAATTACGTTATATTTTTGACAAAAAAAAATATTTCGGACGATTACATTCTTCGAAGTTAGCAAACTTTAATTAAACAAGTGCAAAAGCTAATACTTTGCTTTAAAATGACGATTTATGTGGTAATATGGTGTTTTGCATCTGTCCTATAAAAGTTTACTCGTTTCGCTCCATTGAATCATTCGAAATAAATTATTTTGCCACAACAACAACGAAAATAATATGTTTTTGTTTAAACTGTAACTTAAGTAGTTTTTATAAAACGAACTAAGACGTTTGGCATCTGTTTAGTGAAAGTTTTCTCGTTTGGGGGCATAAAATCGTTTGAAATTAACAGTTCTGGTCAAAACTATAACGTAAATTATTTCTTTGATACGAAATTTAAAGTTTTCATTAAGTTTTATGCAAGTTTGCCCTATTCTAAGCAAAGGAGTAATCAGGATAAACTGCTTTTATCCAAAGTAATACATAATTTGCAGTTTTGAGCCAGAATAAGACGTTTTTAATCTTTTTAATGTAAGTTTTCGTGTTCAAAAGAAAGGATCGTCTAAAATAAGCAGTTTCTGTCCAAACTGAAACGTAATTTGATTTTCTG
>NC_087400.1:15360711-15385711 GCF_031307605.1 Tribolium castaneum
AAAAGATAAAAATTGATAGGAGTAACTGATTTTGAGATATAAGCAAGAAACCAAAAAACTGTTACCTTAATTAAGCGCTTGCATATAAGCAAATTTAGTACTATAAGTATTATTATTATTAATGTTATTGTTATTAATATGACGACTAAAAACGTCTCTGAAGACTTTGGTGACTTTTATGTCTTCTCCTTTTTCCTCTACTAAATTGTTAGATCCAATTAATTTAGTTTAATTTCGGTTTTTCAAACATTTTATTTTAAAGCAAATTTTTGTTAAATATTATTTATATCCAACTCTATAACTCGCTTATGGTTGGTCTTACAAAAGAAACGCGAATAACTATTTTGTAGGAAATTTTATCAGCTTTAATTTTTAAAGAAAGATAAAAATTGAAAGGAGTAACTGTTTTCGAGATATAAGCAAGAAACCAAAAACTGTTACCTTAATTAAGCGCTTGTATATAAGCAAATTTAGTACTATTAGTATTATTATTATTAATGTTATTGTTATTAATATGACGACTAAAAACAACTTTGAAGACTTTGGTGATTTTTATGTCTTCTCCTTTTTTCTCTACTAAAGTGTTAGACCCAATTAATTTAGTTTAATTTCGGTTTTTCAAACATTTTATTTTAAAGCAAATTTTTGTTAAAGATTATTTATATCCAACTCTATAACTCGCTTATGGTTGGTCCTACAAAAGAAATGCAAATAACTATTTTGTATGAAATTTTATCAGCTTTAATTTTTAAAGAAAGATAAAAATTGAAAGAGTAACTGTTTTCGAGATATAAGCAAGAAACCAAAAAACTGTTACCTTAATTAAGCGCATGCATATAAGCAAATTTAGTACTATAAGTATTATTATTATTAATGTTATTGTTATTAATATGACGACTAAAGACGACTCTGAAAACTTTAGTGACTTTTATGTCTCCTCCTTTTTCCTCTACTAAAATGCTAGACCCAATTAATTTAGTTTAATTTCAGTTTTTCAAACATTTTATTTTAAAGCAAATTTTTGTTAAAAATTATTTATATCCAACTCTATAACTCGCCTATGGTTTGTACTACAGGAAATTTGCAAATAACTATTTTGTAGGAAATTTTATCCGCTTTAATTTTGAAAAAAAGATAAAATTTGATAGGAGTAACGTTTTTCGAGATATAAGCAAAAAACCAAAGTGAAAACTGTTACAGTTACTGAACAAAAATGTAATACAGTTTTCAATGTTTGAGACGAAGTCGAAGATGCAGCATTTAAAAACGACTCTAAAGATTTCAGTGACTTTTATGTCACCTCCTTTTTTATCTAATAAAGTGTTAGACCCAATAAATTAAGTGTATTTTAAATCACAAGACATTTTCTGTTAAAGCACTTTTTTTTAAATATTAATTATTGTCAATTATATATCTCGCTTATGGTTAGTCCTACATGAAAAATGCAAATAACTATTTTGTAGGAAATTTTGTCAGCTTTAATTTTAGTAAAGAGATAAAAATTGATAGGAGTAACTGTTTTCGAGATATAAGCAAGAAACCAAAAAACTGTTACCTTAATTAAGCGCATGCATATAAGCAAATTTAGTACTATAAGTATTATTATTATTAATGTTATTGTTATTAATATGACGACTAAAGACGACTCTGAAAACTTTAGTGACTTTTATGTCTCCTCCTTTTTCCTCTACTAAAATGCTAGACCCAATTAATTTAGTTTAATTTCAGTTTTTCAAACATTTTATTTTAAAGCAAATTTTTGTTGAATATTATTAATATCCAACTCTATAACTCGCTTATGGTTGATCCTACAAGAAAAATGCAAATAACTATTTTGTTGCAAATTTTATCAGCTTTATTATTAGTAAAAAAATAAAAATTGATAGGAGTAACTGTTTTCGAGATATAAGCAAGAAACCATAAAACTCTTACCTTAATTAAGCGCTTGCATATAAGCAAATTTAGTACTATTAGTATTATTATTATTAATGTTATTGTTATTAATATGACGACTAAAAACAACTTTGAAGACTTTGGCGATTTTTATGTCTTCTCCTTTTTTCTCTACTAAAGTGTTAGACCCAATTAATTTAGTTTAATTTCGGTTTTTCAAACATTTTATTTTAAAGCAAATTTTTGTTAAAGATTATTTATATCCAACTCTATAACTCGCCTATGGTTCGTCCTACAAGAAATTTGCAAATAACTATTTTGTAGGAAATTTTATCCGCTTTAATTTTGAAAAAAAGATAAAATTTGATAGGAGTAACGGTTTTCGAGATATAAGCAAAAAACCAAAGTGAAAACTGTTACAGTTACTGAACAAAAATGTAATACAGTTTTCAATGTTTGAGACGAAGTCGAAGATGCAGCATTTAAAAACGACTCTAAAGACTTCAGTGACTTTTATGTCACCTCCTTTTTCCTCTAATAAATTGTTGGACCCAATAAATTAAGTGTATTTTAAATCACAAGACATTTTCTGTTAAAGCACTTTTTTTTAAATATTAATTATTGTCAATCATATATCTCGCTTATGGTTAGTCCTACATGAAAAATGCAATTAACTATTTTGTAGGAAATTTTGTCAGCTTTAATTTTAGTAAAGAGATAAAAATTGATAAGAGTAACTGTTTTTGAGATATAAGCAAGAAACCAAAAAACTGTTACCTTAATTAAGCGTTTGCATATAAGCAAATTTAGTACTATTAGTATTATTATTATTATTAATGTTATTGTTATTAATATGACGACTAAAGACGACTTTGAGACCTTTAGTAACTTTTATGTCTTCTCCTTTTTCCTCTACTAAAGTGTTAGACCCAATTAATTTAGATTAATCTCAGTTATTCAAACATTTTATTTTAAAGCAAATTTTTGTTAAAGAATATTTATATCCAACTCTATAACTCGCTTATGGTTGGTCTTACAAAAAAAATGCGAATAACTATTTTGTAGGAAATTTTATCGGCTTTAATTTTTAAAGAAAGATAAAAATTGATAGGAGTAACTGTTTTCGAGATATAAGCAAGAAACCAAAAACTGTTACCTTAATTAGGCGCTTGTATATAAGCAAATTTAGTACTATTAGTATTATTATTATTAATATTATTGTTATTAATATGACGACTAAAAACAACTTTGAAGACTTTGGTGATTTTTATGTCTTCTCCTTTTTTTTCTACTAAAGTGTTAGACCCAATTAATTTAGTTTAATTTCGGTTTTTCAAACATTTTATTTTAAAGTAAATTTTTGTTAAAGATTATTAATATTCAACTCTATAACTCGCCTATGGTTCGTCTTACAGGACATTTGCAATTAACTATTTTGTAGGAAATTTTAGCCGCTTTAATTTTGAAAAAAAGATAAAATTTGATAGGAGTAACGGTTTTCGAAATATAAGCAAAAAACCAAAGTGAAAACTGTTACAGTTACTGAACAAAAATGTAATACAGTTTTCAATGTTTGAGACGAAGTCGAAGATGCAGCATTTAAAAACGACTCTAAAGACTTCAGTGACTTTTATGTCACCTCCCTTTTCCTCTAATAAAGTGTTGGACCCAATGAATTAAGTTTATCTTAAATCACAAGACATTTTCTGTTAAAGCACTTTTTTTTTAAATATTAATTATTTTCAATCATATATCTCGCTTATGGTTAGTCCTACATGAAAAATGCAAATAACTATTTTGTAGGAAATTTTGTCAGCTTTAATTTTAGTAAAGAGATAAAAATTGATAGGAGTAACTGTTTTCGAGATATAAGCAAGAAACCACACAACTGTTACCTTAATTAAGCGTTTGCATATAAGCAAATTTAGTACTATTAGTATTATTATTATTATTGTTATTGTTATTAATATGACGACTAGAGACGACTCTGAAACCTTTAGTGACTTTTATGTCTTCTCCTTTTTCCTCTACTAAAGTGTTAGACCCAATTAATTTAGTTTAATCTCAGTTATTCAAACATTTTATTTTAAAGCAAATTTTTGTTAAAGAATATTTATATCCAACTCTATAACTCGCTTATGGTTGGTCTTACAAAAAAAATGCGAATAATTATTTTGTAGGAAATTTTATCGGCTTTAATTTTTAAAGAAAGATAAAAATTGATAGGAGTAACTGTTTTCGAGATATAAGCAAGAAACCAAAAACTGTTACCTTAATTAAGCGCTTGTATATAAGCAAATTTAGTACTATTAGTATTATTATTATTAATGTTATTGTTATTAATATGACGACTAAAAACAACTTTGAAGACTTTGGTGATTTTTATGTCTTCTCATTTTTTCTCTACTAAAGTGTTAGACCCAATTAATTTAGTTTAATTTCGGTTTTTCAAACATTTTATTTTAAAGTAAATTTTTGTTAAAGATTATTAATATTCAACTCTATAACTCGCCTATGGTTCGTCCTACAGGACATTTGCAAATAACTATTTTGTAGGAAATTTTAGCCGCTTTAATTTTGAAAAAAAGATAAAATTTGATAGGAGTAACGGTTTTCGAAATATAAGCAAAAAACCAAAGTGAAAACTGTTACAGTTACTGAACAAAAATGTAATACAGTTTTCAATGTTTGAGACGAAGTCGAAGATGCAGCATTTAAAAACGACTCTAAAGACTTCAGTGACTTTTATGTCACCTCCCTTTTCCTCTAATAAAGTGTTGGACCCAATAAATTAAGTGTATTTTAAATTACAAGACATTTTCTGTTAAAGCACTTTTTTTTTAAATAATAATTATTTTCAATCATATATCTCGCTTATGGTTAGTCCTACATGAAAAATGCAAATAACTATTTTGTAGGAAATTTTGTCAGCTTTAATTTTAGTAAAGAGATAAAAATTGATAGGAGTAACTGTTTGCGAGATATAAGCAAGAAACCACACAACTGTTACCTTAATTAAGCGTTTGCATATAAGCAAATTTAGTACTATTAGTATTATTATTATTAATGTTATTGTTATTAATATGACGACTAGAGACGACTCTGAAACCTTTAGTGACTTTTATGTCTTCTCCTTTTTCCTCTACTAAAGTGTTAGACCCAATTAATTTAGTTTAATTTCAGTTATTCAAACATTTTATTTTAAAGCAAATTTTTGTTAAAGAATATTTATATCCAACTCTATAACTCGCTTATGGTTGGTCCTACAAAAGAAATGCGAATAACTATTTTGTAGGAAATTTTATCAGCTTTAATTTTTAAAGAAAGATAAAAATTGATAGGAGTAAGTTTTTTCGAGATATAAGCAAGAAACCAAAAACTGTTACCTTAATTAAGCGTTTGCATATAAGCAAATTTAGTACTATTAGTATTATTATTATTAATGTTATTGTTATTAATATGACGACTAAAAACAACTTTGAAGACTTTGGTGATTTTTATGCCTTCTCCTTTTTTCTCTACTAAAGTGTTAGACCCAATTAATTTAGTTTAATTTCGGTTTTTCAAACATTTTATTTTAAAGCAAATTTTTGTTAAAGATTATTTATATCCAACTCTATAACTCGCTTATGGTTGGTCCTACAAAAGAAATGCAAATAACTATTTTGTATGAAATTTTATCAGCTTTAATTTTTAATGAAAGATAAAAATTGATAGGAGTAACTGTTTTCGAGATATAAGCAAGAAACCAAAAAACTGTTACCTTAATTAAGCGCATGCATATAAGCAAATTTAGTACTATAAGTATTATTATTATTAATGTTATTGTTATTAATATGACGACTAAAAACGACTCTGAAAACTTTAGTGACTTTTATGTCTCCTCCTTTTTCCTCTACTAAAATGCTAGACCCAATTAATTTAGTTTAATTTCAGTTTTTCAAACATTTTATTTTAAAGCAAATTTTTGTTAAAAATTATTTATATCCAACTCTATAACTCGCCTATGGTTCGTCATACAGGAAATTTGCAAATAACTATTTTGTAGGAAATTTTATCCGCTTTAATTTTGAAAAAAAGATAAAATTTGATAGGAGTAACGGTTTTCGAGATATAAGCAAAAAACCAAAGTGAAAACTGTTACAGTTACTGAACAAAAATGTAATACAGTTTTCAATGTTTGAGACGAAGTCGAAGATGCAGCATTTAAAAACGACTCTAAAGACTTCAGTGACTTTTATGTCACCTCCTTTTTCCTCTAATAAAGTGTTAGACCCAATAAATTAAGTGTATTTTAAATCACAAGACATTTTCTGTTAAAGCACTTTTTTTTTAAATATTAATTATTGTCAATCATATATCTCGCTTATGGTTAGACCTACATGAAAAATGCAAATAACTATTTGGTAGGAAATTTTGTCAGCTTTAATTTTAGTAAAGAGATAAAAATTGATAGGAGTAACTGTTTTCGAGATATAAGCAAGAAACCAAAAAACTGTTACCTTAATTAAGCGCATGCATATAAGCAAATTTAGTACTATAAGTATTATTATTATTAAGGTTATTGTTATTAATATGACGACTAAAGACGACTCTGAAAACTTTAGAGACTTTTATGTCTCCTCCTTTTTCCTCTACTAAAATGCTAGACTCAATTAATTTAGTTTAATTTCAGTTATTCAAACATTTTATTTTAAAGCAAATTTTTGTTAAAGAATATTTATATCCAACTCTATAACTCGCTTATGGTTGGTCCTACAAAAGAAATGCGAATAACTATTTTGTAGGAAATTTTATCAGCTTTAATTTTTAAAGAAAGATAAAAATTGATAGGAGTAAGTTTTTTCGAGATATAAGCAAGAAACCAAAAACTGTTACCTTAATTAAGCGTTTGCATATAAGCAAATTTAGTACTATTAGTATTATTATTATTAATGTTATTGTTATTAATATGACGACTAAAAACAACTTTGAAGACTTTGGTGATTTTTATGCCTTCTCCTTTTTTCTCTACTAAAGTGTTAGACCCAATTAATTTAGTTTAATTTCGGTTTTTCAAACATTTTATTTTAAAGTAAATTTTTGTTAAAGATTATTAATATTCAACTCTATAACTCGCCTATGGTTCGTCCTACAGGACATTTGCAAATAACTATTTTGTAGGAAATTTTATCCGCTTTAATTTTGAAAAAAAGATAAAATTTGATAGGAGTAACGGTTTTCGAGATATAAGCAAAAAACCAAAGTGAAAACTGTTACAGTTACTGAACAAAAATGTAATACAGTTTTCAATGTTTGAGACGAAGTTGAAGATGCAGCATTTAAAAACGACTCTAAAGACTTCAGTGACTTTTATGTCACCTCCTTTTTCCTCTAATAAAGTGTTAGACCCAATAAATTAAGTGTATTTTAAATCACAAGACATTTTCTGTTAAAGCACTTTTTTTTTAAATATTAATTATTGTCAATCATATATCTCGCTTATGGTTAGACCTACATGAAAAATGCAAATAACTATTTGGTAGGAAATTTTGTCAGCTTTAATTTTAGTAAAGAGATAAAAATTGATAGGAGTAACTGTTTTCGAGATATAAGCAAGAAACCAAAAAACTGTTACCTTAATTAAGCGCATGCATATAAGCAAATTTAGTACTATAAGTATTATTATTATTAATGTTATTGTTATTAATATAACGACTAAAGACGACTCTGAAAACTTTAGAGACTTTTATGTCTCCTCCTTTTTCCTCTACTAAAATGCTAGACTCAATTAATTTAGTTTAATTTCAGTCTTTCAAACATTTTATTTTAAAGCAAATTTTTGTTGAATATTATTAATATCCTACTCTATAACTCGCTTATGGTTGATCCTACAAGAAAAATGCAAATAACTATTTTGTTGCAAATTTTATCAGCTTTATTATTAGTAAAAAGATAAAAATTGATAGGAGTAACTGTTTTCGAGATATAAGCAAGAAACCAAAAACTGTTACCTTAATTAAGCGCTTGCATATAAGCAAATTTAGTACTATTAATATTATTATTATTAATGTTATTGTTATTAATATGACGACTAAAAACAACTTTGAAGACTTTGGTGATTTTTATGCCTTCTCCTTTTTTCTCTACTAAAGTGTTAGACCCAATTAATTTAGTTTAATTTCGGTTTTTCAAACATTTTATTTTAAAGCAAATTTTTGTTAAAGATTATTTATATCCAACTCTATAACTCGCCTATGGTTCGTCCTACAGGAAATTTGCAAATAACTATTTTGTAGGAAATTTTATCCGCTTTAATTTTGAAAAAAAAATAAAATTTGATAGGAGTAACGGTTTTCGAGATATAAGCAAAAAACCAAAGTGAAAACTGTTACAGTTACTGAACAAAAATGTAATACAATTTTCAATGTTTGAGACGAAGTCGAAGATGCAGCATTTAAAAACGACTCTAAAGATTTCAGTGACTTTTATGTCACCTCCTTTTTCCTCTAATAAAGTGTTGGACCCAATAAATTAAGTGTATTTTAAATCACAAGACATTTTCTGTTAAAGCACTATTTTTTTTTAAATATTAATTATTTTTAATCATATATCTCGCTTATGGTTAGTCCTACATGAAAAATGCAAATAACTATTTTGTAGGAAATTTTGTCAGCTTTAATTTTAGTAAAGAGATAAAAATTGATAGGAGTAACTGTTTTCGAGATATAAGCAAGAAACCAAACAACTGTTACCTTAATTAAGCGTTTGCATATAAGCAAATTTAGTACTATTAGTATTATTATTATTAATGTTATTGTTATTAATATGACGACTAAAGACGACTCTGAAACCTTTAGTGACTTTTATGTCTTCTCCTTTTTCCTCTACTAAAGTGTTAGACCCAATTAATTTAGTTTAATTTCAGTTATTCAAACATTTTATTTTAAAGCAAATTTTTGTTAAAGAATATTTATATCCAACTCTATAACTCGCTTATGGTTGGTCCTACAAAAGAAATGCGAATAACTATTTTGTAAGAAATTTTATCAGCTTTAATTTTTAAAGAAAGATAAAAATTGATAGGAGTAACTGTTTTCGAGATATAAGCAAGAAACCAAAAACTGTTACCTTAATTAAGCGCTTGTATATAAGCAAATTTAGTACTATTAGTATTATTATTATTAATGTTATTGTTATTAATATGACGACTAAAAACAACTTTGAAGACTTTGGTGATTTTTATGTCTTCTTTTTTCTCTACTAAAGTGTTAGACCCAATTAATTTAGTTTAATTTCGGTTTTTCAAACATTTTATTTTAAAGCAAATTTTTGTTAAAGATAATTTATATCCAACTCTATAACTCGCCTATGGTTCGTCCTACAGGACATTTGCAAATAACTATTTTGTAGGAAATTTTATCCGCTTTAATTTTGAAAAAAAGATAAAATTTGATAGGAGTAACGGTTTTCGAAATATAAGCAAAAAACCAAAGTGAAAACTGTTACAGTTACTGAACAAAAATGTAATACAATTTTCAATGTTTGAGACGAAGTCGAAGATGCAGCATTTAAAAACGACTCTAAAGACTTCAGTGACTTTTATGTCACCTCCCTTTTCCTCTAATAAAGTGTTGGACCCAATAAATTAAGTGTATTTTAAATTACAAGACATTTTCTGTTAAAGCACTTTTTTTTTAAATAATAATTATTTTCAATCATATATCTCGCTTATGGTTAGTCCTACATGAAAAATGCAAATAACTATTTTGTAGGAAATTTTGTCAGCTTTAATTTTAGTAAAGAGATAAAAATTGATAGGAGTAACTGTTTGCGAGATATAAGCAAGAAACCACACAACTGTTACCTTAATTAAGCGTTTGCATATAAGCAAATTTAGTACTATTAGTATTATTATTATTAATGTTATTGTTATTAATATGACGACTAGAGACGACTCTGAAACCTTTAGTGACTTTTATGTCTTCTCCTTTTTCCTCTACTAAAGTGTTAGACCCAATTAATTTAGTTTAATTTCAGTTATTCAAACATTTTATTTTAAAGCAAATTTTTGTTAAAGAATATTTATATCCAACTCTATAACTCGCTTATGGTTGGTCCTACAAAAGAAATGCGAATAACTATTTTGTAGGAAATTTTATCAGCTTTAATTTTTAAAGAAAGATAAAAATTGATAGGAGTAAGTTTTTTCGAGATATAAGCAAGAAACCAAAAACTGTTACCTTAATTAAGCGTTTGCATATAAGCAAATTTAGTACTATTAGTATTATTATTATTAATGTTATTGTTATTAATATGACGACTAAAAACAACTTTGAAGACTTTGGTGATTTTTATGCCTTCTCCTTTTTTCTCTACTAAAGTGTTAGACCCAATTAATTTAGTTTAATTTCGGTTTTTCAAACATTTTATTTTAAAGCAAATTTTTGTTAAAGATTATTTATATCCAACTCTATAACTCGCTTATGGTTGGTCCTACAAAAGAAATGCAAATAACTATTTTGTATGAAATTTTATCAGCTTTAATTTTTAATGAAAGATAAAAATTGATAGGAGTAACTGTTTTCGAGATATAAGCAAGAAACCAAAAAACTGTTACCTTAATTAAGCGCATGCATATAAGCAAATTTAGTACTATAAGTATTATTATTATTAATGTTATTGTTATTAATATGACGACTAAAAACGACTCTGAAAACTTTAGTGACTTTTATGTCTCCTCCTTTTTCCTCTACTAAAATGCTAGACCCAATTAATTTAGTTTAATTTCAGTTTTTCAAACATTTTATTTTAAAGCAAATTTTTGTTAAAAATTATTTATATCCAACTCTATAACTCGCCTATGGTTCGTCATACAGGAAATTTGCAAATAACTATTTTGTAGGAAATTTTATCCGCTTTAATTTTGAAAAAAAGATAAAATTTGATAGGAGTAACGGTTTTCGAGATATAAGCAAAAAACCAAAGTGAAAACTGTTACAGTTACTGAACAAAAATGTAATACAGTTTTCAATGTTTGAGACGAAGTCGAAGATGCAGCATTTAAAAACGACTCTAAAGACTTCAGTGACTTTTATGTCACCTCCTTTTTCCTCTAATAAAGTGTTAGACCCAATAAATTAAGTGTATTTTAAATCACAAGACATTTTCTGTTAAAGCACTTTTTTTTTAAATATTAATTATTGTCAATCATATATCTCGCTTATGGTTAGACCTACATGAAAAATGCAAATAACTATTTGGTAGGAAATTTTGTCAGCTTTAATTTTAGTAAAGAGATAAAAATTGATAGGAGTAACTGTTTTCGAGATATAAGCAAGAAACCAAAAAACTGTTACCTTAATTAAGCGCATGCATATAAGCAAATTTAGTACTATAAGTATTATTATTATTAAGGTTATTGTTATTAATATGACGACTAAAGACGACTCTGAAAACTTTAGAGACTTTTATGTCTCCTCCTTTTTCCTCTACTAAAATGCTAGACTCAATTAATTTAGTTTAATTTCAGTTATTCAAACATTTTATTTTAAAGCAAATTTTTGTTAAAGAATATTTATATCCAACTCTATAACTCGCTTATGGTTGGTCCTACAAAAGAAATGCGAATAACTATTTTGTAGGAAATTTTATCAGCTTTAATTTTTAAAGAAAGATAAAAATTGATAGGAGTAAGTTTTTTCGAGATATAAGCAAGAAACCAAAAACTGTTACCTTAATTAAGCGTTTGCATATAAGCAAATTTAGTACTATTAGTATTATTATTATTAATGTTATTGTTATTAATATGACGACTAAAAACAACTTTGAAGACTTTGGTGATTTTTATGCCTTCTCCTTTTTTCTCTACTAAAGTGTTAGACCCAATTAATTTAGTTTAATTTCGGTTTTTCAAACATTTTATTTTAAAGTAAATTTTTGTTAAAGATTATTAATATTCAACTCTATAACTCGCCTATGGTTCGTCCTACAGGACATTTGCAAATAACTATTTTGTAGGAAATTTTATCCGCTTTAATTTTGAAAAAAAGATAAAATTTGATAGGAGTAACGGTTTTCGAGATATAAGCAAAAAACCAAAGTGAAAACTGTTACAGTTACTGAACAAAAATGTAATACAGTTTTCAATGTTTGAGACGAAGTTGAAGATGCAGCATTTAAAAACGACTCTAAAGACTTCAGTGACTTTTATGTCACCTCCTTTTTCCTCTAATAAAGTGTTAGACCCAATAAATTAAGTGTATTTTAAATCACAAGACATTTTCTGTTAAAGCACTTTTTTTTTAAATATTAATTATTGTCAATCATATATCTCGCTTATGGTTAGACCTACATGAAAAATGCAAATAACTATTTGGTAGGAAATTTTGTCAGCTTTAATTTTAGTAAAGAGATAAAAATTGATAGGAGTAACTGTTTTCGAGATATAAGCAAGAAACCAAAAAACTGTTACCTTAATTAAGCGCATGCATATAAGCAAATTTAGTACTATAAGTATTATTATTATTAATGTTATTGTTATTAATATAACGACTAAAGACGACTCTGAAAACTTTAGAGACTTTTATGTCTCCTCCTTTTTCCTCTACTAAAATGCTAGACTCAATTAATTTAGTTTAATTTCAGTCTTTCAAACATTTTATTTTAAAGCAAATTTTTGTTGAATATTATTAATATCCTACTCTATAACTCGCTTATGGTTGATCCTACAAGAAAAATGCAAATAACTATTTTGTTGCAAATTTTATCAGCTTTATTATTAGTAAAAAGATAAAAATTGATAGGAGTAACTGTTTTCGAGATATAAGCAAGAAACCAAAAACTGTTACCTTAATTAAGCGCTTGCATATAAGCAAATTTAGTACTATTAATATTATTATTATTAATGTTATTGTTATTAATATGACGACTAAAAACAACTTTGAAGACTTTGGTGATTTTTATGCCTTCTCCTTTTTTCTCTACTAAAGTGTTAGACCCAATTAATTTAGTTTAATTTCGGTTATTCAAACATTTTATTTTAAAGCAAATTTTTGTTAAAGAATATTTATATCCAACTCTATAACTCGCTTATGGTTGGTCCTACAAAAAAAATGCGAATAACTATTTTGTTGGAAATTTTATCAGCTTTAATTTTTAAAGAAAGATAAAAATTGATAGGAGTAACTGTTTTCGAGATATAAGCAAGAAACCAAAAACTGTTACCTTAATTAAGCGCTTGTATATAAGCAAATTTAGTACTATTAGTATTATTATTATTAATGTTATTGTTATTAATATGACGACTAAAAACAACTTTGAAGACTTTGGTGATTTTTATGTCTTCTTTTTTCTCTACTAAAGTGTTAGACCCAATTAATTTAGTTTAATTTCGGTTTTTCAAACATTTTATTTTAAAGCAAATTTTTGTTAAAGATAATTTATATCCAACTCTATAACTCGCCTATGGTTCGTCCTACAAAAAAAATGCGAATAACTATTTTGTTGGAAATTTTATCAGCTTTAATTTTTAAAGAAAGATAAAAATTGATAGGAGTAACTGTTTTCGAGATATAAGCAAGAAACCAAAAACTGTTACCTTAATTAAGCGCTTGTATATAAGCAAATTTAGTACTATTAGTATTATTATTATTAATGTTATTGTTATTAATATGACGACTAAAAACAACTTTGAAAACTTTGGTGATTTTTATGTCTTTTCCTTTTTTCTCTACTAAAGTGTTAGACCCAATTAATTTAGTTTAATTTCGGTTTTTCAAACATTTTATTTTAAAGCAAATTTTTGTTAAAGATAATTTATATCCAACTCTATAACTCGCCTATGGTTCGTCCTACAGGACATTTGCAAATAACTATTTTGTAGGAAATTTTATCCGCTTTAATTTTGAAAAAAAGATAAAATTTGATAGGAGTAACGGTTTTCGAAATATAAGCAAAAAACCAAAGTGAAAACTGTTACAGTTACTGAACAAAAATGTAATACAATTTTCAATGTTTGAGACGAAGTCGAAGATGCAGCATTTAAAAACGACTCTAAAGACTTCAATGACTTTTATGTCACCTCCTTTTTCCTCTAATAAAGTGTTGGACCCAATAAATTAAGTGTATTTTAAATCACAAGACATTTTCTGTTAAAGCACTTTTTTTTTAAATATTAATTATTTTCAATCATATATCTCGCTTATGGTTAGTCCTACATGAAAAATGCAAATAACTATTTTGTAGGAAATTTTGTCAGCTTTAATTTTAGTAAAGAGATAATAATTGATAGGAGTAACTGTTTTCGAGATATAAGCAAGAAACCAAACAACTGTTACCTTAATTAAGCGTTTGCATATAAGCAAATTTAGTACTATTAGTATTATTATTATTAATGTTATTGTTATTAATATGACGACTAAAGACGACTCTGAAACCTTTAGTGACTTTTATGTCTTCTCCTTTTTCCTCTACTAAAGTGTTAGACCCAATTAATTTAGTTTAATTTCAGTTATTCAAACATTTTATTTTAAAGCAAATTTTTGTTAAAGAATATTTATATCCAACTCTATAACTCGCTTATGGTTGGTCCTACAAAAAAAATGCGAATAACTATTTTGTTGGAAATTTTATCAGCTTTAATTTTTAAAGAAAGATAAAAATTGATAGGAGTAACTGTTTTCGAGATATAAGCAAGAAACCAAAAACTGTTACCTTAATTAAGCGCTTGTATATAAGCAAATTTAGTACTATTAGTATTATTATTATTAATGTTATTGTTATTAATATGACGACTAAAAACAACTTTGAAAACTTTGGTGATTTTTATGTCTTTTCCTTTTTTCTCTACTAAAGTGTTAGACCCAATTAATTTAGTTTAATTTCGGTTTTTCAAACATTTTATTTTAAAGCAAATTTTTGTTAAAGATTATTTATATCCAACTCTATAACTCGCCTATGGTTCGTCCTACAGGAAATTTGTAAATAACTATTTTGTAGGAAATTTTATCCGCTTTAATTTTGAAAAAAAGATAAAATTTGATAGAAGTAACGGTTTTCGAAATATAAGCAAAAAACCAAAGTGAAAACTGTTACAGTTACTGAACAAAAATGTAATACAGTTTTCAATGTTTGAGACGAAGTCGAAGATGCAGCATTTAAAAACGACTCTAAAGACTTCAGTGAGTTTTATGTCACCTCCTTTTTCCTCTAATAAAGTGTTGGACCCAATAAATTAAGTGTATTTTAAATCACAAGACATTTTCTGTTAAAGCACTTTTTTTATAAATATTAATTATTGTCAATCATATATCTCGCTTATGGTTAGTCCTACATGAAAAATGCAAATAACTATTTTGTAGGAAATTTTGTCAGCTTTAATTTTAGTAAAAAGATAAAAATTGATAGAAGTAACTGTTTTCGAGATATAAGCAAGAAATTGGATTAAAACAAATTATTTTTGTTGACTTTTAGTCCGAATTGTTCATCAGTTCAAACAAAAACGGCTTATTTTAGACGTTATTACTATAACTTTTATATTATAACTTTTGTATAGTAAATGTTTTTATACCAGTTTTAAAATGAGTTATTAATTTTAGACAATTTCTTGCCTAAAAACACAGATCACAAATGATCTCTTGCATAGAAATGAGAAAACGCTCAGATAACACAAAATAAGCTTCATTTTTGCTTAGAAAAACTAAGCTTCAATTTAGAAAGAAATTCATTATAAGTATTATTATTATTATTATTATTACTTTTATTACTATTATTATTATTATTATTATTATTATTATTATTATTATTATTATTATTATTAAAAACCGATTATAACTTTTGTATAGTAAATGTTTTTATACCAGCTTTAAAATGAGTAATTAATTTTAGACAATTTCTTGCCTAAAAACACAGATCACAGATGATCTCTTGCATAGAAATGAGAAAACGCTCATATAACACACAAAACAAGCTTCATTTTTGCTTAGAAAACTAAGCTTACTTTCATTACTATTATTATTATTATTATTATTATAATTATTATTATTATTATTATTATTAAAAACTTATATTAAACAGACAGAAAACGTATTATGTCACAAAAGAGCTTATTATATATCACTTTAAATAGAAGCAGTTTATCCTGTTTGTTCCTTTGCTTACATAAGAGCAAACTTTTATAAAGCCACATATTCTGACACAAAAACACGAATTACGTTATAGACTTGACGAGAACGGCGTATCTCGGACTCTTATAGGACTCTTATAGAAACAAAAAGTATCAGTTTGGATTAAAACAAATTATTTTTGTTGACTCTTAGTCCGAATTGTTCATCAGTTCAAACAAAAACGGCTTATTTTAGACGATTTTTTGCTTTGAACAAGAAAACTTACATCGAACAGACTAAAAACGTATAAATCTGGCATAAAAGAGCAATTTATGTATCACTTTGTATAAAGGCAGCTAATCCTATTCGTTTCATTGCTAAAATAGACTAAATTGTTATTAATCCTAACAAAAACGCAGTATTTTGGCACAAAATACTAATTACATTATAGTTATGACGAGAATAGCTTATTTGGAATGATTCTATGCTTCCAAACGAGTAAATTTTTATTAAACAGATGCCAAACATCATGTTTTGTCCTATAATGACATTTTATATTGCAGTTTGTATTAAAACAAAGTTTTTTCGTTGATTCTTTGTTTGAAGCAGCAAACCTAACATTAAAGAATCTGAAAACTTTGTATTCGAACACAAACCACCGAATTTTGTATCAGTTTAGACAAAAACGGTTGATTTTCGACAATATTTTGCTTTGAACAAGAAAACTTATATCAAACAGACTAAAAACGTCTTATTTTAGCACAAAACAAAAGATTTGCGTTATAGTCTTGACGAGAACTGTTAATTTCAAACGATTCCATGCTTTGAAACCAGTATACTTTCACTAAACAGAGGCAAAACGTCTGATTTCGCCTTTGAAAAACGATTTATGTCACAATTTGGATTAAAACCAATTATTTTCGTTTATTCATTGTTACAAACAAGAAACCTTACACCAAAGAAACTGAAAACTCCTTATTCAGGCACAGAAATTCGAATTACGTTTCAGTCTGGACAAAAACTGCTTATTTTAGACGATCCTTTGTTTTGAACACGAAAACTTACATTAAAAAGATTAAAAACGTCTTATTCTGGCTGAAAACTGCAAATTATATATTACTCTAGATAAAAGCAATTTATCCTGATTACTCCTTTACTTAGAATAGAGTAAACTTGTATAAAACTTAATAAAAACTTTAAATTTCGTCTTAAAGAAATAATTTACGTAATAGTCTTGACCAGCACTGTTAATTTCAAGCGATTTTATGATTGAAAACGAATGAACTTTTATGGGGCAGATGCAAAACCACATATTACCATATAAAGCGTTGTTTTAAAGCAAAGTATTACGTTTTGCAACAAGAAATTTTACGTCAAAGAAACTGAAAATTTCGTATCCATGCACAAATATCGAATTACGTATCATTTTAGGCAAATACAGCTATTTTTAAACGATTCCTTGCTATAAACAAGAAAAATTTTATCAAACATATTGAAAATGTTTTATTCTCGAAAATAAGGCAAATTATGTATCAGTTTTAACAAAAGCGGATTACTATGTTTGATTCTATGCTTAGAGTAAACTCTATAGTAAACTACTATAAAACGTAATGAACACTCTATATTCAAGCTCAAAAGAACAAATTACGTTATAGTTTTGACAAAAAAAAATATTTCGGACGATTACATTCTTCGAAGTTAGCAAACTTTAATTAAACAAGTGCAAAAGCTAATACTTTGCTTTAAAATAACGATTTATGTGGTAATATGGTGTTTTGCATCTGTCCTATAAAAGTTTACTCGTTTCGCTCCATTGAATCATTCGAAATAAATTATTTTGCCACAACAACAACGAAAATAATTTGTTTTTGTTTAAACTGTAACTTAAGTAGTTTTTATAAAACGAACTAAGACGTTTGGCATCTGTTTAGTGAAAGTTTTCTCGTTTGGGGGCATAAAATCGTTTGAAATTAACAGTTCTGGTCAAAACTATAACGTAAATTATTTCTTTGAGACGAAATTTAAAAATTTTCATTAAGTTTTATGCAAGTTTGCCCTATTCTAAGCAAAGGAGTAATCAGGATAAACTGCTTTTATCCAAAGTAATACATAATTTGCAGTTTTGAGCCAGAATAAGACGTTTTTAATCTTTTTAATGTAAGTTTTCGTGTTCAAAACAAAGGATCGTCTATAATAAGCAGTTTCTGTCCAAACTGAAACGTAATTTGATTTTCTGTGCCTGAATAAGAGGTTTTCAGTTACTTTGATGTAAGGTTTCTTGTTTGTAACAATGAATAAACGAAAATAATTGGTTTTAATCCAAACTGTGACATAAATCGTTTTTCAAAGGCGAAATCAGACGTTTTGCCTCTGTTTAGTGAAAGTATACTGGTTTCAAAGCATAGAATCGTTTGAAATTAACAGTTCTCGTCAAGACTATAACGCAAATCTTTTGTTTTGTGCTAAAATAAGATGTTTTTAGTCTGTTTGATATGATTTCTTGTTCAAAGCAAAATATTGTCGAAAATCAACCGTTTTTGTCTAAACTGATACAAAATTCGGTGGTTTGTGTCCGAATACAAAGTTTTCAGATTCTTTAATGTTAGGTTTGCTGCTTCAAACAAAGAATCAAAGAAAATACTTTGTTTTAATACAAACTGCAATATAAAATGTCATTATACAACAAAACATGATGTTTGGCATCTGTTTAATAAAAATTTACACTTTTGGAAGCATAGAATCATTCCAAATAAGCTATTCTCGTCATAACTATAATGTAATTAGTATTTTGTGCCAAAATACTGCGTTTTTGTTAGGATTAATAACAATTTAGTCTATTTTAGCAATGAAACGAATAGGATTAGCTGCCTTTATACAAAGTGATACATAAATTGCTCTTTTATGCCAGATTTATACGTTTTTAGTCTGTTCGATGTAAGTTTTCTTGTTCAAAGCAAAAGATCGTCTAAAATAAGCCGTTTTTGTTTGAACTGATGAACAATTCGGAGTAAGAGTCAACAAAAATAATTTGTTTTAATCCAAACTGATACTTTTTGTTTCTATAAGAGTCCTATAAGAGTCCGAGATACGCCGTTCTCGTCAAGTCTATAACGTAATTCGTTTTTTTGTGTCAGAATATGTGGCTTTAGTTACGCTTTATAAAAGTTTGCTCTTATGTAAGCAAAGGAACAAACAGGATAAACTGCTTCTATTTAAAGTGATACATAATAAGCTCTTTTGCTTGTTTTGTGTGTTATATGAGCGTTTTCTCATTTCTATGCAAGAGATCATCTGTGATCTGTGTTTTTAGGCAAGAAAATGTCTAAAATTAATAACTCATTTTAAAACTGGTATAAAAATATTTACTATACAAAAGTTATAATCGGTTTTTAATAATAATAATAGTAATAATAATAATAATAATAATAAAAATAATAATAATAATAATAATAATAATAATAATAATAATAATAATAATAATAATAATAATAATAATAACAATAATAATAATAATAGTAATAGTAATAAAAGTAATAATAATAATAATACTTTTAATAAGGAAAAATGAAGCTTATTTTTTTTGTGTGTTACATGAGCGTTTTCGCATTTCTATGCAAGAGATCATCTGTGATCTGTGTTTTTAGGCAAGAAATTGTCTAAAATTAATAACTCATTTCAAAACTGGTATAAAAACATTTACTGTACAAAAGTTATAATCGGTTTTTAATACTAATAATATTAATAGTAGTAGTAATAATAATAATAATAATAATAATAATAATAATAATAATATTAATAATAATAATAATAATAATAATAATACTTTTAATAAGGAAAAATGAAGCTTATTTTGTGTATTACATGAGCGTTTTCTCATTTCTATGCAAGAGATCATCTGTGATCTGTGTTTTTAGGCAAGAAATTGTCTAAAATTAATAAATCATTTCAAAACTGGTTTAAAAACATTTACTATACAAAAGTTATAATCGGTTTTTAATACTAATAATATTAATAGTAATAATAATAAGGATAATAATAATAATAATAATAATAATAATTATTATTATTATTATTATAATAATAATAAAAGTAATAGTAATAATAATAATAATAAAAATAATAATAATAGTAGTAATAAAAGTAAGCTTAGTTTTCTAAGCAAAAATACAGCTTATTTTGCGTGTTATATGAGCGTTTTCTCATTTCTATGCAAGAGATCATCTGTGATCTGTGTTTTTAGGCAAGAAATTGTCTAAAATTAATAACTCATTTTAAAACTGGTATAAAAACATTTACTATACAAAAGTTAATAAAAATAATAATAATAATAGTAATAAAAATAATAATAATAATACTTTTAATAAGAAAAAATGAAGTTTATTTTTTGAGTTACATGAGCGTTCTCATTTCTATGTAAAAGATCATGTGTGATCTGTGTTTTTAGGCAATCTAAGCCATTTTATAGTTTTTAGGCAAGAAATTGGCTAAAATTAATCACTCATTTTAAAACTGGTATAAAAACATTTACTATACAAATGTTATAATCGGTTTTTAATAATAATAATAATAATAATAATAATAATAATAATAATAATAATAATAATAATAATAATAATAATACTTATAATAATGAATTTCTTTTTAAATTAAAGCTTAGTTTTTCTAAGCAAAAATGAAGCTTATTTTGTGTGTTATATGAGCGTATTCTCATTTCTGTGCAAGAGATCATATGTGATCTGTGTTTTTAGGCAAGAAATTGTCTAAAATTAATAACTCATTTTAAAACTGGTATAAAAACATTTACTATACAAAAGTTAATAATAATAGTAATAATAATAACACTAATAATAATAATAATAATAATAATAATAATAATAATAATAATAATAGTAATAGTAATAAACGTAATAATAATAACAATAATAATACTTTTAATAAGGAAAAATGAAGTTTATTTTGTGTGTTACATGAGCGTTTTCTCATTTCTATGCAAAAGATCATGTGTGATCTGTGTTTTTAGTCAATCTAAGCCAATTTATAGTTTATAGGCAAGAAATTGTCTAAAATTAATAACTCATTTTAAAACTGGTATAAAAACATTTACTATACAAAAGTTAATAATAATAATAATAATAATAATAATAATAATAATAATAATAATAATAATAATAATAATAATAATAATAATAATAATAATAATAATAACAACAATAATATTAATAATAATAATAGTAATAGTAATAAAGGTAATAATAATAATAATACTTTTAATAAGGAAAAATGAAGTTTATTTTGTGTGTTACATGAGCGTTTTCTCATTTCTATGGAAAAGAGATCATGTGTGATTTGTGTTTTTGGCACTCTAAACCATTTTATAGTTTTAGGCAAGAAATTGTCAAACATTAATCACTCATTTTAAAACTGGTATAAAAACATTTACTATACAAAACTTATAATCGGTTTTTAATAATAATAATAATAATAATAATAATAATAATAATAATAATAATTATAATAATTATAATAATGATTTTCTGTCTAAATTAACGCTTAGTTTTTCTAAGCAAAAATAAAGCTTATTTTGTGTTATCTAAGCGTTCTCTCATTTCTACGCAAGAGATCATCTGTAATCTGTGTTTTTAGGCAAGAAATTGTCTAAAATTAATAACTCATTTTAAAACTGGTATAAAAACATTTACTATACACAACTTATAATCGGTTTTTAATAATAATAATACTAATAATAATAATAATAATAATAATAATAATTTAATAACAAAAACATTAATAATAATAATACTAATAGTACTAAATTTGCTTATAAGCAAGCAATTAATTAAGGTAACAGTTTTTTGGTTTCTTGCTTAATCTAAGATAAGTTACACTTATCAATTTTTATTTTTTTACTAAAATTAAAGCTGATAAAATTTCCTACAAAATAGTTATTTGCATTTTTCATGTAGAACTAACCATAAGCGAGATATAAGTTTGAAAATAATTGATATTTTAAAAAAAAGTGCTTTAACAGAAAATGTTTTGTGATTTAAAATACGCTTAATTTATTGCGTCCAATACTTTATTAGAAGAAAAAGGAGGTGACATAAAAGTCACTGAAGTCTTCAGAGTCGTTTTTAAATGCTGCATTTTTGTCTTCGTCTCAAACATTAAAAACTGAACTACATTTTTGTTCAGTAACAGTTACAGTTTTCTTATTGCTTTTTTGCTTATATCTCGAAAACAGTTACTCCTATCAATTTTTATCTTTTTTTCAAAATTAAAGCTGATAAAATTTGCTACAAAATAGTTATTTGCATTTTTCTTGTAGGACCAACCATAAGCGAGTTATAGAGTTGGATATAAATAATATTTAATAAAAATTTGCTTTAAAATAAAATGTTTGAAAAACTGAAACTAAACTAAATTGTGTCTAACACTTTAGTAGAGGAAAAAGGAGAAGACATAAAAGTCACTAAAGGTTTCAGAGTCGTCTTTAGTCGTCATATTAACAACAATAACATTAATAATAATAATACTAATAGTACTAAATTTGCTTATATGCAAACGCTTAATTAAGGTAACAGTTTTTTGGTTTTTTGCTTATATCTCGAAATCAGTTACTCCTATCAATTTTTATCTTTTTACTAAAATTAAAGCTGATAAAATTTCCTACAAAATAGTTATTTGCATTTTTCATGTAGGACTAACCACAAGCGAGATATATGTTTAAAAATAATTAATATTTAAAAAAAAGTGCTTTAACAGAAAATGTCTTGTGATTTAAAATACACTTAATTTATTGGGTCTAACACTTTATTAGAGGAAAAAGGAGGTGACATAAAAGTCACTGAAGTCTTCAGAGTCGTTTTTAAATGCTGCATCTTCGACTACGTCTCAAACATTGAAAAATGTATTACATTTTTGTTCAGTAACTGTAACAGTTTTCACTTTGGTTTTTTGCTTATATCTCGAAAACCGTTATTTCTATCAAATTTTATCTTTTTTTCAAAATTAAAGTTAAAAAAATTTCCTACAAAATAGTTATTTGCAAATTTCATGTAGGACCAACCATAGGCGAGTTATAGAGTTGGATATAAATAATATTTAACAAAAATTTGCTTTAAAATAAAATGTTTGAAAAACCGAAATTAAACTATATTAATTGGATCTAACACTTTAGTAGAGGAAAAAGGAGAAGACATAAAAGTCACCAAAGTCTTTAGAGACGTCTTTAGTCGTCATATTAATAACAATAACATTAATAATAATAATACTAATAGTACAAAATTTGCTTATATGCAAGCGCTTAATTAAGGCAACAGTTTTTTGGTTTCTTGCTTATATGTCAAAAACAGTTACTCTTATCAATTTTTATCTTTTTACTAAAATTAAAGCTGCTAAAATTTCCTACAAAATAGTTATTTGCATTTTTCATGTAGGACTAACCACAAGCGAGATATATGTTTAAAAATAATTAATATTAAAAAAAAAGTGCTTTAACAGAAAATGTCTTGTGATTTAAAATACACTTAATTTATTGGGTCCAATACTTTATTAGAAGAAAAAGGAGGTGACATAAAAGTCACTGAAGTCTTCAGGGTCGTTTTTAAATGCTGCATTTTCGACTTCGTCTCAAACATTGAAAACTAAATTACATTTTTGTTTAGTAACTGTAACAGCTTTCACTTTGGTTTTTTGCTTATATCTCAAAAACAGTTACTCCTATCAATTTTTATCTTTTTACTAAAATTAAAGCTGACAAAATTTTCTACAAAATAGTTATTTGCATTTTTCATGTAGGACTAACCATGTTGATTCTTTGTTTGAAGCAGCAAACCTAACATTATTTAGACAAAAACGGTTGATTTTCGACAATATTTTGCTTTGAACAAGAAAACATATCAAACAGACTAAAAACGTCTTATTTTAGCACAAAACAAAAGATTTGCGTTATAGTCTTGACGAGAACTGTTAATTTCAAACGATTCTATGCTTTGAAACCAGTATACTTTCACTAAACAGAGGCAAAACGTCTGATTTCGCCTTTGGAAAACGATTTATGTCACAGTTTGGATTAAAACCAATTATTTTCGTTTATTCATTGTTACAAACAAGAAACCTTACATCAAAGTAACTGAAAACCTCTTATTCAGGCACAGAAAATCAAATTACGTTTCAGTTTGGACAGAAACTGCTTATTTTAGACGATCCTTTGTTTTGAACACGAAAACTTACATTAAAAAGATTAAAAACGTCTTATTCTGGCTCAAAACTGCAAATTATGTATTACTTTGGATAAAAGCAGTTTATCCTGATTACTCCTTTGCTTAGAATAGGGCAAACTTGCATAAAACTTAATGAAAATTTTTAAATTTCGTCTCAAAGAAGAAATTTACGTTATAGTTTTGACCAGAACTGTTAATTTCAAACGATTTTATGCCCCCAAACGAGAAAACTTTCACTAAACAGATGCCAAACGTCTTAGTTCGTTTTATAAAAACTACTTAAGTTACAGTTTAAACAAAAACAAATTATTTTCGTTGTTGTTGTGGCAAAATAATTTATCTCGAATGATTCAATGGAGCGAAACGAGTAAACTTTTATAGGACAGATGCAAAACACCATATTACCACATAAATCGTTATTTTAAAGCAAAGTATTAGCTTTTGCACTTGTTTAATTAAAGTTTGCTAACTTCGAAGAATGTATTCGTCCGAAATATTTTTTTTTGTCAAAACTATAACGTAATTTGTTCTTTTGAGCTTGAATATAGAGTTTTCATTACGTTTTATAGTAGTTTACTCTACTCTAAGCATAGAATCAAACAGAGTAATCCGCTTTTGTTAAAACTGATACATAATTTGCTCTTATTTTCGAGAATAAAACGTTTTCAATATGTTTGATAAAATTTTTCTTGTTTATAGCAAGGAATCGTTTAAAAATAGCTGTATTTGCCTAAAATGATACGTAATTCGATATTTGTGCATGGATACGAAATTTTCAGTTTCTTTGACGTAAAATTTCTT
>NC_087400.1:15390711-15393211 GCF_031307605.1 Tribolium castaneum
TTTCAAACGATTCTATGCTTTGAAACCAGTATACTTTCACTAAACAGAGGCAAAACGTCTGATTTCGCCTTTGAAAAACGATTTATGTCACAGTTTGGATTAAAACCAATTATTTTCGTTTATTTATTGTTACAAACAAGAAACCTTACATCAAAGAAACTGAAAACTTCTTATTCAGGCACAGAAATTCGAATTACGTTTCAGTCTGGACAAAAACTGCCTATTTTAGACGATCCTTTGTTTTGAACACGAAAACTTACATTAAAAAGATTAAAAACGTCTTATTCTGGCTGAAAACTGCAAATTATATATTACTCTAGATAAAAGCAATTTATCCTGATTACTCCTTTACTTAGAATAGAGTAAACTTGTATAAAACTTAATAAAAACTTTAAATTTCGTCTTAAAGAAATAATTTACGTAATAGTCTTGACCGGCACCGTTAATTTCAAGCGATTTTATGATTGGAAACGAATGAACTTTTATGGGGCAGATGCAAAACCACATATTACCATATAAAGCGTTGTTTTAAAGCAAAGTATTACGTTTTGCAACAAGAAATTTTACGTCAAAGAAAATGAAAATTTCGTATCCATGCACAAATATCGAATTACGTATCATTTTAGGCAAATACAGCTATTTTTAAACGATTCTTTGCTATAAACAAGAAAAATTTTATCAAACATATTGAAAACGTTTTATTCTCGAAAATAAGAGCAAATTATGTATCAGTTTTAACAAAAGCGGATTACTCTGTTTGATTCTATGCTTAGAGTAGAGTAAACTACTATAAAACGTAATGAAAACTATATTCAAGCTCAAAAGAACAAATTACGTTATAGTTTTGACAAAAAAAAATATTTCGGACGATTACATTCTTCGAAGTTAGCAAACTTTAATTAAACAAGTGCAAATGCTAATACTTTGCCTTAAAATAACGATTTATGTGGTAATATGGTGTTTTGCATCTGTCCTATAAAAGTTTACTCGTTTCACTCCATTGAATCATTCGAAATAAATTATTTTGCCACAACAACAACGAAAATAATTTGTTTTTGTTTAAACTGTAACTTAAGTAGTTTTTATAAAACGAACTAAGACGTTTGGCATCTGTTTAGTGAAAGTTTTCTCGTTTGGGGGCATAAAATCGTTTGAAATTAACAGTTCTGGTCAAAACTATAACGTAAATTATTTCTTTGAGACGAAATTTAAAAATTTTCATTAAGTTTTATGCAAGTTTGCCCTATTCTAAGCAAAGGAGTAATCAGGATAAACTGCTTTTATCCAAAGTAATACATAATTTGCAGTTTTGAGCCAGAATAAGACGTTTTTAATCTTTTTAATGTAAGTTTTCGTGTTCAAAACAAAGGATCGTCTAAAATAAGCAGTTTCTGTCCAAACTGAAACGTAATTTGATTTTCTGTGCCTGAATAAGAGGTTTTCAGTTACTTTGATGTAAGGTTTCTTGTTTGTAACAATGAATAAACGAAAATAATTGGTTTTAATCCAAACTGTGACATAAATCGTTTTTCAAAGGCGAAATCAGACGTTTTGCCTCTGTTTAGTGAAAGTATACTGGTTTCAAAGCATAGAATCGTTTGAAATTAACAGTTCTCGTCAAGACTATAACGCAAATCTTTTGTTTTGTGCTAAAATAAGACGTTTTTAGTCTGTTTGATATGTTTTCTTGTTCAAAGCAAAATATTGTCGAAAATCAACCGTTTTTGTTTAAACTGATACAAAATTCGGTGGTTTGTGTCCGAATACAAAGTTTTCAGATTCTTTAATGTTAGGTTTGCTGCTTCAAACAAAGAATTAACGAAAATACTTTGTTTTAATACAAACTGCAATATAAAATGTCATTATAGGACAAAACATGATGTTTGGCATCTGTTTAATAAAAATTTACACTTTTGGAAGCATAGAATCATTCCAAATAAGCTATTCTCGTCATAACTATAATGTAATTAGAATTTTGTGCCAAAATACTGAGTTTTTGTTAGGATTAATAACAATTTAGTCTATTTTAGCAATGAAACGAATAGGATTAGCTGCCTTTATACAAAGTGATACATAAATTGCTCTTTTATGCCAGATTTATACGTTTTTAGTCTGCTCGATGTAAGTTTTCTTGTTCAAAGCAAAAGATCGTCTAAAATAAGCCGTTTTTGTTTGAACTGATGAACAATTCGGAGTAAGAGTCAACAAAAATAATTTGTTTTAATCCAAACTGATACTTTTTGTTTCTATAAGAGTCCTATAAGAGTCCGAGATACGCCGTTCTCGTCAAGTCTATAACGTAATTCGTTTTTTTGTGTCAGAATATGTGGCTTTAGTTACGCTTTATAAAAGTTTGCTCTTATGTAAACAAAGGAACAAACAGGATAAACTGCTTCTATTTAAAGTGATACATAATAAGCTCTTTTGTGACAGAATACGTTTTCTGTCTGTTTAATATAAGTTTTTAATAATAATAATAATAATAATAATAATAATAATA
>NC_087400.1:15398211-15428211 GCF_031307605.1 Tribolium castaneum
ATATAAGCAAATTTAGTACTATTAGTATTATTATTATTAATGTTATTGTTATTAATATGACGACTAAAGACGACTCTGAAACCTTTAGTGACTTTTATGTCTTCTCCTTTTTCCTCTACTAAAGTGTTAGACCCAATTAATTTAGTTTAATTTAAGTTATTCAAACATTTTATTTTAAAGCAAATTTTTGTTAAAGAATATTTATATCCAACTCTATAACTCGCTTATGGTTGGTCTTACAAAAGAAATGCAAATAACTATTTTGTAGGAAATTTTATCAGCTTTAATTTTTAAAGAAAGATAAAAATTGATAGGAGTAACTGTTTTCGAGATATAAGCAAGAAACCAAAAACTGTTACCTTAATTAAGCGCTTGTATATAAGCAAATTTAGTACTATTAGTATTATTATTATTAATGTTATTGTTATTAATATGACGACTAAAAACAACTTTGAAGACTTTGGTGATTTTTATGTTTTCTCCTTTTTTCTCTACTAAAGTGTTAGACCCAATTAATTTAGTTTAATTTCGGTTTTTCAAACATTTTATTTTAAAGCAAATTTTTGTTAAAGATTATTTATATCCAACTCTATAACTCGCCTATGGTTCGTCCTACAGGAAATTTGCTAATAACTATTTTGTAGGAAATTTTATCCGCTTTAATTTTGAAAAAAAGATAAAATTTGATAGGAGTAACGGTTTTCGAGATATAAGCAAAAACCCAAAGTGAAAACTGTTACAGTTACTGAACAATAATGTAATACAGTTTTCAATGTTTGAGACGAAGTCGAAGATGCAGCATTTAAAAACGACTCTAAAGACTTCAGTGACTTTTATGTCACCTCCTTTTTCCTCTAATAAAGTGTTGGACCCAATAAATTAAGTGTATTTTAAATCACAAGACATTTTCTGTTAAAGCACTTTTTTTTTAAATATTAATTATTGTCAATCATATATCTCGCTTATGGTTAGTCCTACATGAAAAATGCAAATAACTATTTTGTAGGAAATTTTGTCAGCTTTAATTTTAGTAAAGAGATAAAAATTGATAGGAGTAACTGTTTTCGAGATATAAGCAAGAAACCAAAAAACTGTTACCTTAATTAAGCGTTTGCATATAAGCAAATTTAGTACTATTAGTATTATTATTATTAATGTTATTGTTATTAATTTGACGACTAAAAACAACTTTAAAGACTTTGGTGATTTTTATGTCTTCTCCTTTTTTCTCTACTAAAGTGTTAGACCCAATTAATTTAGTTTAATTTCGGTTTTTCAAACATTTTATTTTAAAGCAAATTTTTGTTAAAGATTATTTATATCCAACTCTATAACTCGCTTATGGTTGGTCCTACAAAAGAAACGCGAATAACTATTTTGTAGGAAATTTTATCAGCTTTAATTTTTAAAGAAAGATAAAAATTGATAGGAGTAACTGTTTTCGAGATATAAGCAAAAAACCAAAAAACTCTTACCTTAATTAAGCGCTTGCATATAAGCAAATTTAGTACTATTAGTAATATTACTATTAATGTTATTGTTATTAATATGACGACTAAAAAAAACTTTGAAGACTTTGGTGATTTTTATGTCTTCTCCTTTTTTCTCTACTAAAGTGTTAGACCCAATTAATTTAGTTTAATTTCGGTTTTTCAAACATTTTATTTCAAAGCAAATTTTTGTTAAAGATTATTTATATCTAACTCTATAACTCGCCTATGGTTCGTCCTACAGGACATTTGCAAATAACTATTTTGTAGGAAATTTTATCCGCTTTAATTTTGAAAAAAAGATAAAATTTGATAGGAGTAACGGTTTTCGAAATATAAGCAAAAAACCAAAGTGAAAACTGTTACAGTTACTGAACAAAAATGTAATACAGTTTTTAATGTTTGAGACGAAGTCGAAGATGCAGCATTTAAAAACGACTCTAAAGAGTTCAGTGACTTTTATGTCACCTCCTTTTTCCTCTAATAAAGTGTTGGACCCAATAAATTAAGTGTATTTTAAATCACAAGACATTTTCTGTTAAAGCACTTTTTTTTTAAATATTAATTATTTTCAATCATATATCTCGCTTATGGTTAGTTCTACATGAAAAATGCAAATAACTATTTTGTAGGAAATTTTGTCAGCTTTAATTTTAGTAAAGAGATAAAAATTGATAAGAGTAACTGTTTTCGAGATATAAGCAAGAAACCAAACAACTGTTACCTTAATTAAGCGTTTGCATATAAGCAAATTTAGTACTATTAGTATTATTATTATTAATGTTATTGTTATTAATATGACGACTAAAAACAATTTTGAAAACTTTGGTGATTTTTATGTCTTTTCCTTTTTTCTCTACTAAAGTGTTAGACCCAATTAATTTAGTTTAATTTCGGTTTTTCAAACATTTTATTTTAAAGCAAATTTTTGTTAAAGATTATTTATATCCAACTCTATAACTCGCTTATGGTTGGTCCTACAAAAGAAATGAAAATAACTATTTTGTATGAAATTTTATCAGCTTCAATTTTTAAAGAAAGATAAAAATTGATAGGAGTAACTGTTTTCGAGATATAAGCAAGAAACCAAAAAACTGTTACCTTAATTAAGCGCATGCATATAAGCAAATTTAGTACTATAAGTATTATTATTATTAATGTTATTGTTATTAATATGACGACTAAAGACGACTCTGAAAACTTTAGTGACTTTTATGTCTCCTCCTTTTTCCTCTACTAAAATGCTAGACCCAATTAATTTAGTTTAATTTCAGTTTTTCAAACATTTTATTTTAAAGCAAATTTTTGTTAAAAATTATTTATATCCAACTCTATAACTCGCCTATGGTTCGTTCTACAGGAAATTTGCAAATAACTATTTTGTAGGAAATTTTATCCGCTTTAATTTTGAAAAAAAGATAAAATTTGATAGGAGTAACGGTTTTCGAGATATAAGCAAAAAACCAAAGTGAAAACTGTTACAGTTACTGAACAAAAATGTAATACAGTTTTCAATGTTTGAAACGAATTCGAAGATGCAGCATTTAAAAACGACTCTAAAGACTTCAGTGACTTTTATGTCACCGCCTTTTTCCTCTAATAAAGTGTTAGACCCAATAAATTAAGTGTATTTTAAATCACAAGACATTTTCTGTTAAAGCACTTTTTTTTTAAATATTAATTATTGTCAATCATATATCTCGCTTATGGTTAGTTCTTCATGAAAAATGCAAATAACTATTTTGTAGGAAATTTTGTCAGCTTTAATTTTAGTAAAGAGATAAAAATTGATAGGAATAACTGTTTTCGAGATATATGCAAGAAACCAAAAAACTGTTACCTTAATTAAGCGCATGCATATAAGCAAATTTATTACTATAAGTATTATTATTATTAATGTTATTGTTATTAATATGACGACTAAAGACGACTCTGAAAACTTTAGTGACTTTTATGTCTCCTCCTTTTTCCTCTACTAAAATGCTAGACCCAATTAATTTAATTTAATTTCAGTTTTTCAAACATTTTATTTTAAAGCAAATTTTTGTTGAATATTATTAATATCCAACTCTATAACTCGCTTATGGTTGATCCTACAAGAAAAATGCAAATCACTATTTTGTTGCAAATTTTATCAGCTTTATTATTAGTAAAAAGATAAAAATTGATAGGAGTAACTGTTTTCGAGATATAAGCAAGAAACCAAAAAACTCTTACCTTAATTAAGCGCTTGCATATAAGCAAATTTAGTACTATTAGTATTATTATTATTAATGTTATTGTTATTAATATGACGACTAAAGACGACTCTGAAAACTTTAGTGACTTTTATGTCTCCTCCTTTTTCCTCTACTAAAATGCTAGACCCAATTAATTTAGTTTAATTTCGGTTTTTCAAACATTTTATTTTAAAGCAAATTTTTGTTAAAGATTATTTATATCCAACTCTATAACTCGCCTATGGTTCGTCCTACAGGAAATTTTATCCGCTTTAATTTTGAAAAAAAGATAAAATTTGATAGGAGTAACGGTTTTCGAGATATAAGCAAAAAACCAAAGTGAAAACTGTTACAGTTACTGAACAAAAATGTAATACAGTTTTCAATGTTTGAGACAAAGTCGAAGATGCAGCATTTAAAAACGATTCTAAAGATTTCAGTGACTTTTATGTCACCTCCTTTTTCTTCTAATAAAGTGTTGGACCCAATTAATTTAGTTTAATTTCAGTTATTCAAACATTTTATTTTAAAGCAAATTTTTGTTAAAGAATATTTATATCCAACTCTATAACTCGCTTATGGTTGGTCCTACAAAAGAAATGAAAATAACTATTTTGTATGAAATTTTATCAGCTTCAATTTTTAAAGAAAGATAAAAATTGATAGGAGTAACTGTTTTCGAGATATAAGCAAGAAACCCAAAACTGTTACCTTAATTAAGCGCTTGTATATAAGCAAATTTAGTACTATTAGTATTATTATTATTAATGTTATTGTTATTAATATGACAACTAAAAACAACTTTGAAGACTTTGGTGATTTTTATGTCTTCTCCTTTTTTCTCTACTAAAGTGTTAGACCCAATTAATTTAGTTTAATTTCGGTTTTTCAAATATTTTATTTTAAAGCAAATTTTTGTTAAAGATTATTTATATCCAACTCTATAACTCGCCTATGGTTCGTCCTACAGGACATTTGCAAATAACTATTTTGTAGGAAATTTTATCCGCTTTAATTTTGAAAATAAGATAAAATTTGATAGGAGTAACGGTTTTCGAAATATAAGCAAAAAACCAAAGTGAAAACTGTTACAGTTACTGAACAAAAATGTAATACAGTTTTCAATGTTTGAGACGAAGTCGAAGATGCAGCATTTAAAAACGACTCTAATGACTTCAGTGACTTTTATGTCACCTCCTTTTTCCTCTAATAAAGTGTTGGACCCAATAAATTAAGTGTATTTTAAATCACAAGACATTTTCTGTTAAAGCACTTTTTTTTTAAATATTAATTATTTTCAATCATATATCTCGCTTATGGTTAGTTCTACATGAAAAATGCAAATAATTATTTTGTAGAAAATTGTGTCAGCTTTAATTTTAGTAAAGAGATAAAAATTGATAGGAGTAACTGTTTTCGAGATATAAGCAAGAAACCAAACAACTGTTACCTTAATTAAGCGTTTGCATATAAGCAAATTTAGTACTATTAGTATTATTATTATTAATGTTATTGTTATTAATATGACGACTAAAGACGACTCTGAAACCTTTAGTGATTTTTATGTCTTCTCCTTTTTTCTCTACTAAAGTGTTAGACCCAATTAATTTAGTTTAATTTCGGTTTTTCAAACATTTTATTTTAAAGCAAATTTTTGTTAAAGATTATTTATATCCAATTCTATAACTCGCCTATGGTTCGTCCTACAGGACATTTGCAAATAACTATTTTGTAGGAAATTTTATCCGCTTTAATTTTGAAAAAAAGATAAAATTTGATAGGAGTAACGGTTTTCGAAATATAAGCAAAAAACCAAAGTGAAAACTGTTACAGTTACTGAACAAAAATGTAATACAGTTTTCAATGTTTGAGACGAAGTCGAAGATGCAGCATTTAAAAACGACTCTAAAGACTTCAGTGACTTTTATGTCACCTCCTTTTTCCTCTAATAAAGTGTTGGACCCAATAAATTAAGTGTATTTTAAATCACAAGACATTTTCTGTTAAAGCACTTTTTTTTTAAATATTAATTATTTTCAATCATATATCTCGCTTATGGTTAGTTCTACATGAAAAATGCAAATAACCATTTTGTAGGAAATTTTGTCAGCTTTAATTTTAGTAAAGAGATAAAAATTGATAGGAGTAACTGTTTTCGTGATATAAGCAAGAAACCAAACAACTGTTACCTTAATTAAGCGTTTGCATATAAGCAAATTTAGTACTATTAGTATTATTATTATTAATGTTATTGTTATTAATATGACGACTAAAGACGACTCTGAAACCTTTAGTGACTTTTATGTCTTCTCCTTTTTCCTCTACTAAAGTGTTAGATCCAATTAATTTAGTTTAATTTCAGTTATTCAAACATTTTATTTTAAAGCAAATTTTTGTTAAAGAATATTTATATCCAACTCTATAACTCGCTTATGGTTGGTCCTACAAAAGAAATGCGAATAATTATTTTGTAGGAAATTTTATCAGCTTTAATTTTTAAAGAAAGATAAAAATTGATAGGAGTAACTGTTTTCGAGATATAAGCAAGAAACCAAAAACTGTTACCTTAATTAAGCGCTTGTATATAAGCGAATTTAGTACTATTAGTATTATTATTATTAATGTTATTGTTATTAATATGACGACTAAAAACAACTTTGAAGACTTTGGTGATTTTTATGTCTTCTCCTTTTTTCTCTACTAAAGTGTTAGACCCAATTAATTTAGTTTAATTTCGGTTTTTCAAACATTATATTTTAAAGCAAATTTTTGTTAAAGATTATTTATATCCAACTCTATAACTCGCCTATGGTTCGTCCTACAGGACATTTGCAAATAACCAATTTGTAGGAAATTTTATCCGCTTTACCTTTGAAAAAAAGATAAAATTTGATAGGAGTAACGGTTTTCGAAATATAAGCAAAAAACCAAAGTGAAAACTGTTACAGTTACTGAACAAAAATGTAATACAGTTTTCAATGTTTGAGACGAAGTCGAAGATGCAGCATTTAATAACGACTCTAAAGACTTCAGTGACTTTTATGTCACCTCCTTTTTCCTCTAATAAAGTGTTGGACCCAATAAATTAAGTGTATTTTAAATCACAAGACATTTTCTGTTAAAGCACTTTTTTTTTAAATATTAATTATTTTCAATCATATATCTCGCTTATGGTTAGTCCTACATGAAAAATGCAAATAACTATTTTGTAGGAAATTTTGTCAGCTTTAATTTTAGTAAAGAGATAAAAATTGATAAGAGTAACTGTTTTTGAGATATAAGCAAGAAACCAAAAAACTGTTACCTTAATTAAGCGCATGCATATAAGCAAATTTAGTACTATAAGTATTATTATTATTAATGTTATTGTTATTAATATGACGACTAAAGACGACTCTGAAAACTTTAGTGACTTTTATGTCTTCTCCTTTTTCCTCTACTAAAATGCTAGACCCAATTAATTTAGTTTAATTTCAGTTTTTCAAACATTTTATTTTAAAGCAAATTTTTGTTGAATATTATTAATATCCAACTCTATAACTCGCTTATAGTTGATCCTACAAAAAAAATGCAAATAACTATTTTGTTGCAAATTTTATCAGCTTTATTATTAGTAAAAAAATAAAAATTGATAGGAGTAACTGTTTTCGAGATATAAGCAAGAAACCAAAAAACTCTTACCTTAATTAAGCGCTTGCATGTAAGCAAATTTAGTACTATTAGTATTATTATTATTAATGTTATTGTTATTAATATGACGACTAAAAACAACTTTGAAGACTTTGGTGATTTTTATGTCTTCTCCTTTTTTCTCTACTAAAGTGTTAGACCCAATTAATTTAGTTTAATTTCGGTTTTTCAAACATTTTATTTTAAAGCAAATTTTTGTTAAAGATTATTTATATCCAACTCTATAACTCGCCTATGGTTCGTCCTACAGGAAATTTGCAAATAACTATTTTGTAGGAAATTTTATCCGCTTTAATTTTGAAAAAAAGATAAAATTTGATAGGAGTAACGGTTTTCGAGATATAAGCAAAAAACCAAAGTGAAAACTGTTACAGTTACTGAACAAAAATGTAATACAGTTTTCAATGTTTGAGACGAAGTCGAAGATGCAGCATTTAAAAACGACTCTAAAGACTTCAGTGACTTTTATGTCACCTCCTTTTTTCTCTAATAAAGTGTTGGACCCAATAAATTAAGTGTATTTTAAATCACAAGACATTTTCTGTTAAAGCACTTTTTTTTTAAATATTAATTATTTTCAATCATATATCTCGCTTATGGTTAGTCCTACATGAAAAATGCAAATAACTATTTTGTAGGAAATTTTGTCAGCTTTAATTTTAGTAAAGAGATAAAAATTGATAGGAGTAACTGTTTTCGAGATATAAGCAAGAAACCAAAAAACTGTTACCTTAATTAAGCGTTTGCATATAAGCAAATTTAGTACTATTAGTATTATTATTATTATTAATGTTATTGTTATTAATATGACGACTAAAGACGACTCTGAGACCTTTAGTGACTTTTATGTCTTCTCCTTTTTCCTCTACTAAAGTGTTAGACCCAATTAATTTAGTTTAATTTCAGTTATTCAAACATTTTATTTGAAAGCAAATTTTTGTTAAAGAATATTTATATCCAACTCTATAACTCGCTTATGGTTGGTCTTACAAAAAAAATGCGAATAACTATTTTGTAGGAAATTTTATCAGCTTTAATTTTTAAAGAAAGATAAAAATTGATAGGACTAACTGTTTTCGAGATATAAGCAAGAAACCAAAAACTGTTACCTTAATTAAGCGCTTGTATATAAGCAAATTTAGTACTATTAGTATTATTATTAATGTTATTGTTATTAATATGACGACTAAAGACGACTCTGAAAACTTTAGTGACTTTTATGTCTTCTCCTTTTTCCTCTACTAAAATGCTAGACCCAATTAATTTAGTTTAATTTCAGTTTTTCAAACATTTTATTTTAAAGCAAATTTTTGTTGAATATTATTAATATCCAACTCTATAACTCGCTTATAGTTGATCCTACAAGAAACATGCAAATAACTATTTTGTTGCAAATTTTATCAGCTTTATTATTAGTAAAAAAATAAAAATTGATAGGAGTAACTGTTTTCGAGATATAAGCAAGAAACCAAAAAACTCTTACCTTAATTAAGCGCTTGCATATAAGCAAATTTAGTACTATTAGTATTATTACTATTAATGTTATTGTTATTAATATGACGACTAAAAACAACTTTGAAGACTTTGGTGATTTTTATGTCTTCTCCTTTTTTCTCTACTAAAGTGTTAGACCCAATTAATTTAGTTTAATTTCGGTTTTTCAAACATTTTATTTTAAAGCAAATTTTTGTTAAAGATTATTTATATCCAACTCTATAACTCGCCTATGTTTCGTCCTACAGGAAATTTGCAAATAACTATTTTGTAGGAAATTTTATCCGCTTTAATTTTGAAAAAAAGATAAAATTTGATAGGAGTAACGGTTTTCGAGATATAAGCAAAAAACCAAAGTGAAAACTGTTACAGTTACTGAACAAAAATGTAATACAGTTTTCAATGTTTGAGACGAAGTGGAAGATGCAGCATTTAAAAACGACTCTAAAGATTTCAGTGACTTTTATGTCACCTCCTTTTTTCTCTAATAAAGTGTTGGACCCAATAAATTAAGTGTATTTTAAATCACAAGACATTTTCTGTTAAAGCACTTTTTTTTTAAATATTAATTATTTTCAATCATATATCTCGCTTATGGTTAGTCCTACATGAAAAATGCAAATAACTATTTTGTAGGAAATTTTATCAGCTTTAATTTTTAAAGAAAGATAAAAATTGATAGGAGTAACTGTTTTCGAGATATAAGCAAGAAACCAAAAACTGTTACCTTAATTAAGCGCTTGTATATTAGCAAATTTAGTACTATTAGTATTATTATTAATGTTATTGTTATTAATATGACGACTAAAAACAACTTTGAAGACTTTGGTGATTTTTATGTCTTCTCCTTTTTTCTCTACTAAAGTGTTAGACCCAATTAATTTAGTTTAATTTCGGTTCGTCTCAAACATTGAAAACTGTATTACATTTTTGTTCAGTAACTGTAACAGTTTTCACTTTGGTGTTTTGCTTATATTTCGAAAACCGTTACTCCTATCAAATTTTATCTTTTTTTCAAAATTAAAGCGGATAAAATTTCCTACAAAATAGTTATTTGCAAATGTGTTGTAGGACGAACCATAGGCGAGTTATAGAGTTGGATATAAATAATCTTTAACAAAAATTTGCTTTAAAATAAAATGTTTGAAAAACCGAAATTAAACTAAATTAATTGGGTCTAACACTTTAGTAGAGAAAAAAGGAGAAGACATAAAAATCACCAAAGTCTTCAAAGTTGTTTTTAGTCGTCATATTAATAACAATAACATTAATAATAATAATACTAATAGTACTAAATTTGCTTATATGCAAGCGCTTAATTAAGGTAAGAGTTTTTTGGTTTCTTGCTTATATCTCGAAAACAGTTACTCCTATCAATTTTTATCTTTTTACTAATAATAAAGCTGATAAAATTTGCAACAAAATAGTGATTTGCATTTTTCTTGTAGGATCAACCATAAGCGAGTTATAGAGTTGGATATTAATAATATTCAACAAAAATTTGCTTTAAAATAAAATGTTTGAAAAACTGAAATTAAACTAAATCAATTGGGTCTAGCATTTTAGTAGAGGAAAAAGGAGGAGACATAAAAGTCACTAAAGTTTTCAGAGTCGTCTTTAGTCGTCATATTAATAACAATAACATTAATAATAATAATACTTATAGTACTAAATTTGCTTATATGCATGCGCTTAATTAAGGTAACAGTTTTTTGGTTTCTTGCTTATATCTCGAAAACAGTTACTCCTATCAATTTTTATTTCTTTACTAAAATTAAAGCTGACAAAATTTCCTACAAAATAGTTAATTGCATTTTTCATGTAGGACTAACCATAAGCGAGATATATGATTGACAATAATTAATATTTAAAAAAAAAGTGCTTTAACAGAAAATGTCTTGTGATTTAAAATACACTTAATTTATTGGGTCTAACACTTTATTAGAGGAAAAAGGAGGTGACATAAAAGTCACTGAAGTCTTTAGAGTCGTTTTTAAATGCTGCATCTTCGACTTCGTCTCAAACATTGAAAACTGTATTACATTTTTGTTCAGTAACTGTAACAGTTTTCACTTTGGTTTTTTGCTTATATCTCGAAAACCGTTACTCCTATCAAATTTTATCTTTTTTTCAAAATTAAAGCGGATAAAATTTCCTACAAAATAGTTATTTGCAAATTTCCTGTAGGACGAACCATAGGCGAGTTATAGAGTTGGATATAAATAATTTTTAACAAAAATTTGCTTTAAAATAAAATGTTTGAAAAACTGAAATTAAACTAAATTAATTGGGTCTAGCATTTTAGTAGAGGAAAAAGGAGGAGACATAAAAGTCACTAGAGTTTTCAGAGTCGTCTTTAGTCGTCATATTAATAACAATAACATTAATAATAATAATACTTATAGTACTAAATTTGCTTATATGCATGCGCTTAATTAAGGTAACAGTTTTTTGGTTTCTTGCTTATATCTCGAAAACAGTTACTCCTATCAATTTTTATCTTTCTTTAAAAATTAAAGCTGATAAAATTTCATACAAAATAGTCATTTTCATTTCTTTTGTAGGACCAACCATAAGCGAGTTATAGAGTTGGATATAAATAATCTTTAACAAAAATTTGCTTTAAAATAAAATGTTTGAAAAACCGAAATTAAACTAAATTAATTGGGTCTAACACTTTAGTAGAGGAAAAAGGAGAAGACATAAAAGTCACTAAAGGTTTCAGAGTCGTCTTTAGTCGTCATATTAATAACAATAACATTAATAATAATAATACTAATAGTACTAAATTTGCTTATATGCAAACGCTTAATTAAGGTAACAGTTGTTTGGTTTCTTGCTTATATCTCGAAAACAGTTACTCCTATCAATTTTTATCTCTTTACTAAAATTAAAGCTGACAAAATTTCCTACAAAATAGTTATTTGCATTTTTTATGTAGAACTAACCATAAGCGAGATATATGATTGAAAATAATTAATATTTAAAAAAAAAGTGCTTTAACAGAAAATGTCTTGTGATTTAAAATACACTTAATTTATTGGGTCCAACACTTTATTAGAGGAAAAAGGAGGTGACATAAAAGTCACTGAAGTCTTTAGAGTCGTTTTTAAATGCTGCATCTTCGACTTCGTCTCAAACATTGAAAACTGTATTACATTTTTGTTCAGTAACTGTAACAGTTTTCACTTTGGTTTTTTGCTTATATTTCGAAAACCGTTACTCCTATCAAATTTTATCTTTTTTTCAAAATTAAAGCGGATAAAATTTCCTACAAAATAGTTATTTGCAAATGTGTTGTAGGACGAACCATAGGCGAGTTATAGAGTTGGATATAAATAATCTTTAACAAAAATTTGCTTTAAAATAAAATGTTTGAAAAACCGAAATTAAACTAAATTAATTGGGTCTAACACTTTAGTAGAGAAAAAAGGAGAAGACATAAAAATCACCAAAGTCTTCAAAGTTGTTTTTAGTCGTCATATTAATAACAATAACATTAATAATAATAATACTAATAGTACTAAATTTGCTTATATGCAAGCGCTTAATTAAGGTAAGAGTTTTTTGGTTTCTTGCTTATATCTCGAAAACAGTTACTCCTATCAATTTTTATCTTTTTACTAATAATAAAGCTGATAAAATTTGCAACAAAATAGTGATTTGCATTTTTCTTGTAGGATCAACCATAAGCGAGTTATAGAGTTGGATATTAATAATATTCAACAAAAATTTGCTTTAAAATAAAATGTTTGAAAAACTGAAATTAAACTAAATCAATTGGGTCTAGCATTTTAGTAGAGGAAAAAGGAGGAGACATAAAAGTCACTAAAGTTTTCAGAGTCGTCTTTAGTCGTCATATTAATAACAATAACATTAATAATAATAATACTTATAGTACTAAATTTGCTTATATGCATGCGCTTAATTAAGGTAACAGTTTTTTGGTTTCTTGCTTATATCTCGAAAACAGTTACTCCTATCAATTTTTATTTCTTTACTAAAATTAAAGCTGACAAAATTTCCTACAAAATAGTTAATTGCATTTTTTATGTAGGACTAACCATAAGCGAGATATATGATTGACAATAATTAATATTTAAAAAAAAAGTGCTTTAACAGAAAATGTCTTGTGATTTAAAATACACTTAATTTATTGGGTCTAACACTTTATTAGAGGAAAAAGGAGGTGACATAAAAGTCACTGAAGTCTTTAGAGTCGTTTTTAAATGCTGCATCTTCGACTTCGTCTCAAACATTGAAAACTGTATTACATTTTTGTTCAGTAACTGTAACAGTTTTCACTTTGGTTTTTTGCTTATATCTCGAAAACCGTTACTCCTATCAAATTTTATCTTTTTTTCAAAATTAAAGCGGATAAAATTTCCTACAAAATAGTTATTTGCAAATTTCCTGTAGGACGAACCATAGGCGAGTTATAGAGTTGGATATAAATAATTTTTAACAAAAATTTGCTTTAAAATAAAATGTTTGAAAAACTGAAATTAAACTAAATTAATTGGGTCTAGCATTTTAGTAGAGGAAAAAGGAGGAGACATAAAAGTCACTAAAATTTTCAGAATCGTCTTTAGTCGTCATATTAATAACAATAACATTAATAATAATAATACTTATAGTACTAAATTTGCTTATATGCATGCGCTTAATTAAGGTAACAGTTTTTTGGTTTCTTGCTTATATCTCGAAAACAGTTACTCCTATCAATTTTTATCTTTCTTTAAAAATTAAAGCTGATAAAATTTCATACAAAATAGTCATTTTCATTTCTTTTGTAGGACCAACCATAAGCGAGTTATAGAGTTGGATATAAATAATCTTTAACAAAAATTTGCTTTAAAATAAAATGTTTGAAAAACCGAAATTAAACTAAATTAATTGGGTCTAACACTTTAGTAGAGAAAAAAGGAGAAGACATAAAAATCACCAAAGTTTTCAAAGTTGTTTTTAGTCGTCATATTAATAACAATAACATTAATAATAATAATACTAATAGTACAAAATTTGCTTATATGCAAACGCTTAATTAAGGTAACAGTTGTTTGGTTTCTTGCTTATATCTCGAAAACAGTTACTCTTATCAGTTTTTATCTCTTTACTAAAATTAAAGCTGACAAAATTTCCTACAAAATAGTTATTTGCATTTTTCATGTAGGACTAACCATAAGCGAGATATATGATTGAAAATAATTAATATTTAAAAAAAAAGTGCTTTAACAGAAAATGTCTTGTGATTTAAAATACACTTAATTTATTGAGTCCAACACTTTATTAGAGGAAAAAGGAGGTGACATAAAAGTCACTGAAGTCTTTAGAGTCGTTTTTAAATGCTGCATCTTCGACTTCGTCTCAAACATTGAAAACTGTATTACATTTTTGTTCAGTAACTGTAACAGTTTTCACTTTGGTTTTTTGCTTATATTTCGAAAACCGTTACTCCTATCAAATTTTATCTTTTTTTCAAAATTAAAGCGGATAAAATTTCCTACAAAATAGTTATTTGCAAATGTCCTGTAGGACGAACCATAGGCGAGTTATAGAGTTGGATATAAATAATCTTTAACAAAAATTTGCTTTAAAATAAAATGTTTGAAAAACCGAAATTAAACTAAATTAATTGGGTCAAACAATTTAGTAGAGAAAAAAGGAGAAGACATAAAAATCACCAAAGTCTTCAAAGTTGTTTTTAGTCGTCATATTAATAACAACAACATTAATAATAATAATACTAATAGTACTAAATTTGCTTATATACAAACGCTTAATTAAGGTAACAGTTTTTGGTTTCTTGCTTATATCTCGAAAACAGTTACTCCTATCAATTTTTATCTTTTTACTAATAATAAAGCTGATAAAATTTGCAACAAAATAGTGATTTGCATTTTTCTTGTAGGATCAACCATAAGCGAGTTATAGAGTTGGATATTAATAATATTCAACAAAAATTTGCTTTAAAATAAAATGTTTGAATAACTGAAATTAAACTAAATTAATTGGGTCTAACACTTTAGTAGAGGAAAAAGGAGAAGACATAAAAGTCACTAAAGGTTTCAGAGTCGTCTTTAGTCGTCATATTAATAACAATAACATTAATAATAATAATACTAATAGTACTAAATTTGCTTATATGCAAACGCTTAATTAAGGTAACAGTTGTTTGGTTTCTTGCTTATATCTCGAAAACAGTTACTCCTATCAATTTTTATCTCTTTACTAAAATTAAAGCTGACAAAATTTCCTACAAAATAGTTATATGCATTTTTCATGTAGGACTAACCATAAGCGAGATATATGATTGAAAATAATTAATATTTAAAAAAAAAGTGCTTTAACAGAAAATGTCTTGTGATTTAAAATACACTTAATTTATTGGGTCCAACACTTTATTAGAGGAAAAAGGAGGTGACATAAAAGTCACTGAAGTCTTTAGAGTCGTTTTTAAATGCTGCATCTTCGACTTCGTCTCAAACATTGAAAACTGTATTACATTTTTGTTCAGTAACTGTAACAGTTTTCACTTTGGTTTTTTGCTTATATTTCGAAAACCGTTACTCCTGTCAAATTTTATCTTTTTTTCAAAATTAAAGCGGATGAAATTTCCTACAAAATAGTTATTTGCAAATGTCCTGTAGGACGAACCATAGGCGAGTTATAGAGTTGGATATAAATAATCTTTAACAAAAATTTGCTTTAAAATAAAATGTTTGAAAAACCGAAATTAAACTAAATTAATTGGGTCTAACACTTTAGTAGAGAAAAAAGGAGAAGACATAAAAATCACCAAAGTCTTCAAAGTTGTTTTTAGTCGTCATATTAATAACAATAACATTAATAATAATAATACTAATAGTACTAAATTTGCTTATATACAAGCGCTTAATTAAGGTAACAGTTTTTGGTTTCTTGCTTATATCTCGAAATCAGTTACTCCTATCAATTTTTATCTTTCTTTAAAAATTAAAGCTGATAAAATTTCCTACAAAATAGTTATTCGCATTTCTTTTGTAAGACCAACCATAAGCGAGTTATAGAGTTGGATATAAATATTCTTTAACAAAAATTTGCTTTAAAATAAAATGTTTGAATAACTGAAATTAAACTAAATTAATTGGGTCTAACACTTTAGTAGAGGAAAAAGGAGAAGACATAAAAGTCACTAAAGGTTTCAGAGTCGTCGTTAGTCGTCATATTAATAACAATAACATTAATAATAATAATACTAATAGTACTAAATTTGCTTATATGCAAACGCTTAATTAAGGTAACAGTTTTTTGGTTTCTTGCTTATATCTCGAAAACAGTTACTCCTATCAATTTTTATCTCTTTACTAACATTAAAGCTGACAAAATTTCCTACAAAATAGTTATTTGCATTTTTCATGTAGGACTAACCATAAGCGAGATATATGATTGACAATAATTAATATTTAAAAAAAAGTGCTTTAACAGAAAATGTCTTGTGATTTAAAATACACTTAATTTATTGGGTCCAACACTTTATTAGAGGAAAAAGGAGGTGACATAAAAGTCACTGAAGTCTTTAGAGTCGTTTTTAAATGCTGCATCTTCGACTTCGTCTCAAACATTGAAAACTGTATTACATTTTTGTTCAGTAACTGTAACAGTTTTCACTTTGGTTTTTTGCTTATATCTCGAAAACCGTTACTCCAATCAAATTTTATCTTTTTTTCAAAATTAAAGCGGATAAAATTTCCTACAAAAAAGTTATTTACAAATTTCCTGTAGGACGAACCATAGGCGAGTTATAGAGTTGGATATAAATAATCTTTAACAAAAATTTGCTTTAAAATAAAATGTTTGAAAAACCGAAATTAAACTAAATTAATTGGGTCTAACACTTTAGTAGGGAAAAAAGGAGAAGACATAAAAATCACCAAAGTCTTCAAAGTTGTTTTTAGTCGTCATATTAATAACAATAACATTAATAATAATAATACTAATAGTACTAAATTTGCTTATATGCAAGCGCTTAATTAAGGTAAGAGTTTTTTGGTTTCTTGCTTATATCTCGAAAACAGTTACTCCTATCAATTTTTATCTTTCTTTAAAAATTAAAGCTAATAAAATTTTCTACAAAATAGTTACTCGCGTTTCTTTTGTAGGACCAACCATAAGCGAGTTATAGAGTTGGATATAAATAATCTTTAACAAAAATTTGCTTTAAAATAAAATGTTTGAAAAACCGAAATTAAACTAAATTAATTGGGTCTAACACTTTAGTAGAGAAAAAAGAAGAAGACATAAAAATCACCAAAGTCTTTAAAGTTGTTTTTAGTCGTCATATTAATAACAATAACATTAATAATAATAATACTAATAGTACTAAATTTGCTTATATGCAAACGCTTAATTAAGGTAACAGTTTTTTGGTTTCTTGCTTATATCTCGAAAACAGTTACTCCTATCAATTTTTATCTCTTTACTAAAATTAAAGCTGACAAAATTTCCTACAAAATAGTTATTTGCATTTTTCATGTAGGACTAACCATAAGCGAGATATATGATTGAAAATAATTAATATTTAAAAAAAAAGTGCTTTAACAGAAAATGTCTTGTGATTTAAAATACACTTAATTTATTGGGTCCAACATTTTATTAGAGGAAAAAGAGGTGACATAAAAGTCACTGAAGTCTTTAGAGTCGTTTTTAAATGCTGCATCTTCGAATTCGTCTCAAACATTGAAAACTGTATTACATTTTTGTTCAGTAACTGTATCAGTTTTCACTTTGGTTTTTTACTTATATCTCGAAAACCGTTACTCCTATCAAATTTTATCTTTTTTCAAAATTAAAGCGGATAAAATTTCCTACAAAATAGTTTTTTGCAAATTTCCTGTAGGACGAACCATAGGCGAGTTATAGAGTTGGATATAAATAATTTTTAACAAAAATTTGCATTAAAATAAAATGTTTGAAAAACTGAAATTAAACTAAATTAATTGGGTCTAGCATTTTAGTAGAGGAAAAAGGAGGAGACATAAAAGTCACTAAAGTTTTCAGAGTCTTCTTTAGTCGTCATATTAATAACAATAACATTAATAATAATAATACTTATAGTACTAAATTTGCTTATATGCATGCGCTTAATTAAGGTAACAGTTTTTTGGTTTCTTGCTTATATCTCGAAAACAGTTACTCCTATCAATTTTTATCTTTCTTTAAAAATTAAAGCTGATAAAATTTCATACAAAATAGTTATTTGCATTTCTTTTGTAAGACCAACCATAAGCGAGTTATAGAGTTGGATATAAATAATTTTTAACAAAAATTTGCTTTAAAATAAAATGTTTGAAAAACCGAAATTAAACTAAATTAATTGGGTCTAACACTTTAGTAGAGAAAAAAGGAGAAGACATAAAAATCACCAAAGTCTTTAAAGTTGTTTTTAGTCGTCATATTAATAACAATAACATTAATAATAATAATACTAATAGTACTAAATTTGCTTATATGCAAACGCTTAATTAAGGTAACAGTTGTTTGGTTTCTTGCTTATATCTCGAAAATAGTTACTCTTATCAATTTTTATCTCTTTACTAAAATTAAAGCTGACAAAATTTCCTACAAAATAGTTATTTGCATTTTTCATGTAGGTCTAACCATAAGCGAGATATATGATTGAAAATAATTAATATTTAAAAAAAAAGTGCTTTAACAGAAAATGTCTTGTGATTTAAAATACACTTAATTTATTGGGTCCAACACTTTATTAGAGGAAAAAGGAGGTGACATAAAACTCACTGAAGTCTTTAGAGTCGTTTTTAAATGCTGCATCTTCGACTTCGTCTCAAACATTGAAAACTGTATTACATTTTTGTTCAGTAACTGTAACAGTTTTCACTTTGGTTTTTTGCTTATATTTCGAAAACCGTTACTCCTATCAAATTTTATCTTTTTTTCAAAATTAAAGCGGATAAAATTTCCTACAAAATAGTTATTTGCAAATGTCCTGTAGGACGAACCATGGGCGAGTTATAGAGTTGGATATAAATAATCTTTAACAAAAATTTGCTTTAAAATACAATGTTTGAAAAACCGAAATTAAACTAAATTAATTGGGTCTAACACTTTAGTAGAGAAAAAAGGAGAAGACATAAAAATCACCAAAGCCTTCAAAGTTGTTTTTAGTCGTCATATTAATAACAATAACATTAATAATAATAATACTAATAGTACTAAATTTGCTTATATGCAAGCGCTTAATTAAGGTAAGAGTTTTTTGGTTTCTTGCTTATATCTCGAAAACAGTTACTCCTATCAATTTTTATTTTTTTACTAATAATAAAGCTGATAAAATTTGCAACAAAATAGTTATTTGCATTTTTCTTGTAGGATCAACCATAAGCGAGTTATAGAGTTGGATATTAATAATATTCAACAAAAATTTGCTTTAAAATAAAATGTTTGAAAAACTGAAATTAAACTAAATCAATTGGGTCTAGCATTTTAGTAGAGGAAAAAGGAGGAGACATAAAAGTCACTAAAGTTTTCAGAGTCGTCTTTAGTCGTCATATTAATAACAATAACATTAATAATAATAATACTTATAGTACTAAATTTGCTTATATGCATGCGCTTAATTAAGGTAACAGTTTTTTGGTTTCTTGCTTATATCTCGAAAACAGTTACTCCTATCAATTTTTATCTCTTTACTAAAATTAAAGCTGACAAAATTTCCTACAAAATAGTTATTTGCATTTTTCATGTAGGACTAACCATAAGCGAGATATATGATTGACAATAATTAATGTTTAAAAAAAAAGTGCTTTAACAGAAAATGTCTTGTGATTTAAAATACACTTAATTTATTGGGTCTAACACTTTATTAGAGGAAAAAGGAGAAGACATAAAAGTCACTAAAGGTTTCAGAGTCGTCTTTAGTCGTCATATTAATAACAATAACATTAATAATAATAATACTAATAGTACTAAATTTGCTTATATGCAAACGCTTAATTAAGGTAACAGTTGTTTGGTTTCTTGCTTATATCTCGAAAACAGTTACTCCTATCAATTTTTATTTCTTTACTAAAATTAAAGCTGACAAAATTTCCTACAAAATAGTTATTTGCATTTTTCATGTAGGACTAACCATAAGCGAGATATATGATTGACAATAATTAATATTTAAAAAAAAAGTGCTTTAACAGAAAATGTCTTGTGATTTAAAGTACACTTAATTTATTGGGTCTAACACTTTATTAGAGAAAAAAGGAGGTGACATAAAAGTCACTGAAGTCTTTAAAGTCGTTTTTAAATGCTGCCTCTTCGACTTCGTCTCAAACATTGAAAACTGAATTACATTTTTGTTCAGTAACTGTATTATTATTATTATTATTATTATTACTACTATTAATATTATTAGTATTAAAAACCGATCATAACTTTTGTATAGTGAATGTTTTTATACCAGTTTTGAAATGAGTTATTAATTTTAGACAATTTCTTGCCTAAAAACACAGATCACAGATGATCTCTTGCATAGAAATGAGAAAACGCTCATGTAACACACAAAATAAGCTTCATTTTTCCTTATTAAAAGTATTATTATTATTATTACTTTTATTACTATTACTATTACTATTATTATTATTATTGTTATTATTATTATTATTATTATTATTATTATAATTATTATTATTATTATTATTATTATTATTATTAATATTACTATTATTATTATTATTATTAACTTTTGTATAGTAAATGTTTTTATACCAGTTTTAAAATGAGTTATTAATTTTAGACATTTTCTTGCCTAAAAACACAGATCACAGATGATCTCTTCCATAGAAATGAGAAAACGCTCATATAACACACAAAACAAGCTTCATTTTTGCTTAGAAAACTAAGCTTACTTTCATTACTATTATTATTATTATTATTGTTATTATCATTATTATTATTATTATTATTATTATTATTATTATTATTATTATTATTATTATTATTATTATTATTATTATTATTATTATTATTATTATTAAAAACTTATATTAAACAGACAGAAAACGTATTCTGTCACAAAAGAGCTTATTATGTATCACTTTAAATAGAAGCAGTTTATCCTGTTTGTTCCTTTGCTTACATAAGAGCAAACTTTTATAAAGCGTAACTAAAGCCACATATTCTGACACAAAAAAACGAATTACGTTATAGACTTGACGAGAACGGCGTATCTCGGACTCTTGTAGGACTCTTATAGAAACAAAAAGTATCAGTTTGGATTAAAACAAATTATTTTTGTTGACTCTTAGTCCGAATTGTTCATCAGTTCAAACAAAAACGGCTTATTTTAGACTATCTTTTGCTTTGAACAAGAAAACTTACATCGAACAGACTAAAAACGTATAAATCTGGCATAAAAGAGCAATTTATGTATCACTTTGTATAAAGGCAGCTAATCATATTCGTTTCATTGCTAAAATAGACTAAATTGTTATTAATCCTAACAAAAACGCAGTATTTTGGCACAAAATACTAATTACATTATAGTTATGACGAGAATAGCTTATTTGGAATGATTGTATGCTTCCAAACGAGTAAATTTTTATTAAACAGATGCCAAACATCATGTTTTGTCCTATAATGACATTTTATATTGCAGTTTGTATTAAAACAAAGTATTTTCGTTGATTCTTTGTTTGAAGCAGCAAACCTAACATTAAAGAATCTGAAAACTTTGTATTCGGACACAAACCACCGAATTTTGTATCAGTTTAGACAAAAACGGTTGATTTTCGACAATATTTTGCTTTGAACAAGAAAACTTATATCAAACAGACTAAAATCGTCTTATTTTAGCACAAAACAAAAGATTTGCGTTATAGTCTTGACGAGAACTGTTAATTTCAAACGATTCTATGCTTTGAAACCAGTATACTTTCACTAAACAGAGGCAAAACGTCTGATTTCGCCTTTAAAAAACGATTTTTGTCACAGTTTGGATTAAAACCAATTATTTTCGTTTATTCATTGTTACAAACAAGAAACCTTACATCAAAGAAACTGAAAACTCCTTATTCAGGCACAGAAATTCGAATTACGTTTCAGTCTGGACAAAAACTGCTTATTTTAGACGATCCTTTGTTTTGAACACGAAAACTTACATTAAAAAGATTAAAAACGTCTTATTCTGGCTGAAAACTGCAAATTATATATTACACTAGATAAAAGCAATTTATCCTGATTACTCCTTTACTTAGAATAGAGTAAACTTGTATAAAACTTAATAAAAACTTTAAATTTCGTCTTAAAGAAATAATTTACGTAATAGTTTTGACCAGCACTGTTAATTTTAAGCGATTTTATGATTGGAAACGAATGAACTTTTATGAGGCAGATGCAAAACCACATATTACCATATAAAGTATTACCTTTTGCAACAAGAAATTTTACGTCAAAGTAACTGAAAATTTCGTATCCATGCACAAATATCGAATTACGTATCAATTTAGGCAAATACAGCTAATTTTAAACGATTCCTTGCTATAAACAAGAAAAATTTTATCAAACATATTGAAAACGTTTTATTCTCGAAAATAAGAGCAAATTATGTATCAGTTTTAACAAAAGCAGATTACTCTGTTTGATTCTATGCTTAGAGTAGAGTAAACTACTATAAAACGTAATGAAAACTCTATATTCAAGCTCAAAAGAACAAATTACGTTATATTTTTGACAAAAAAAAATATTTCGGACGATTACATTCTTCGAAGTTAGCAAACTTTAATTAAACAAGTGCAAAAGCTAATACTTTGCTTTAAAATGACGATTTATGTGGTAATATGGTGTTTTGCATCTGTCCTATAAAAGTTTACTCGTTTCGCTCCATTGAATCATTCGAAATAAATTATTTTGCCACAACAACAACGAAAATAATATGTTTTTGTTTAAACTGTAACTTAAGTAGTTTTTATAAAACGAACTAAGACGTTTGGCATCTGTTTAGTGAAAGTTTTCTCGTTTGGGGGCATAAAATCGTTTGAAATTAACAGTTCTGGTCAAAACTATAACGTAAATTATTTCTTTGAGACGAAATTTAAAGTTTTCATTAAGTTTTATGCAAGTTTGCCCTATTCTAAGCAAAGGAGTAATCAGGATAAACTGCTTTTATCCAAAGTAATACATAATTTGCAGTTTTGAGCCAGAATAAGACGTTTTTAATCTTTTTAATGTAAGTTTTCGTGTTCAAAAGAAAGGATCGTCTAAAATAAGCAGTTTCTGTCCAAACTGAAACGTAATTTGATTTTCTGTGTCTGAAAAAGAGGTTTTCAGTTTCTTTGATGTAAGGTTTCTTGTTTATAACAATGAATAAACGAAAATAATTGGTTTTAATCCAAACTGTGACATAAATCGTTTTTCAAAGGCGAAATCAGACGTTTTGCCTCTGTTTAGTAAAAGTATACTGGTTTCAAAGCATAGAATCGTTTGAAATTAACAGTTCTCGTCAAGACTATAACGCAAATCTTTTGTTTTGTGCTAAAATAAGACGTTTTTAGTCTGTTTGATATAAGTTTTCTTGTTTAAAGCAAAATATTGTCGAAAATCAAACGTTTTTGTCTAAACTGATACAAAATTCGGTGGTTTGTGTCCGAATACAAAGTTTTCAGATTCTTTAATGTTAGGTTTGCTGTTTCAAACAAAGAATCAACGAAAATACTTTGTTTTAATACAAACTGCAATATAAAATGTCATTATAGGACAAAACATGATGTTTGGCATTTGTTTAATAAAAATTTACTCGTTTGGAAGCATAGAATCATTCCAAATAAGCTATTCTCGTCATAACTATAATGTAATTAGTATTTTGTGCCAAAATACTGCGTTTTTGTTAGGATTAATAACAATTTAGTCTATTTTAGCAATGAAACGAATAGGATTAGCTGCCTTTATACAAAGTGATACATAAATTGCTCTTTTATGCCAGATTTATACGTTTTTAGTCTGTTCGATGTAAGTTTTCTTGAATAATAATAATAATAATAATAATAATAATAATAATAATAAAATAATAATAATAATAGTAATAGTAATAAAAGTAATAATAATAATAATACTTTTAACAAGGAAAAATGAAGCTTATTTTGTGTGTTACATAAGCGTTTTCTCATTTCTATGCAAGAGATCATCTGTGATCTGTGTTTTTAGGCAAGAAATTGTCTAAAATTAATAACTCATTTCAAAACTGGTATAAAAACATTTACTATACAAAAGTTATAATCGGTTTTTAATAATAATAATATTAATAGTAATAATAATAATAATAATAACAATAATAATAATAATAGTAATAGTAATAAAAGTAATAATAATAATAATACTTTTAATAAAGAAAAATGAAAATAATAATAATAATAATAATAATAATAATTATAGTAGTAATAATAATAATAATAATAATAATAATAATAATAATAATAATAATAATAATAGTAATAAAATTAATAATAATAGTAGTAATAACGTCTAAAATAAGCCGTTTTTGTTTAAACTAATAAACAATTCGGACTAAGAGTGAACAAAAATAATTTGTTTTAATCCAAACTGATACTTTTTGTTTCTATAAGAGTCCTATAAGAGTCCGAGATACGCCGTTCTCGTCAAGTCTATAACGTAATTCGTTTTTTTGTGTCAGAATATGTGGCTTTAGTTACGCTTTATAAAAGTTTGCTCTTATGTAAGCAAAGAAACTAACAGGATAAACTGCTTCTATTTAAAGTGATACATAATTAGCTCATTTGTGACAGAATACGACGTTTTCTGTCTGTTTAATATAAGTTTTTAATAATAAAAATAATAATAATAATAATAGAAATAAAAATAATAATAATAGTAATAAAGGAAAGCTTAGTTTTTTAAGCAAAAATGAAGCTTATTTTGTGTGTTATATGAGCGTTTTCTCATTTCTATGCAAGAGATCATCTGTGATCTGTGTTTTTAGGCAAGAAATTGTTTAAAATTAATTACTCATTTTAAAACTGGTATAAAAACATTTACTATACCAAAGTTATAATCGGTTTTTAATAATAATAATAATAATAATAATAATAATAATAATAATAATAATAATTATTATTATAATAATAATAATAATAATAATAATAATAATAATAATAGTAAAAAAAGTAATAATAATAATAATAATAATACTTATAATAAATTTCTTTCTAAATTGAAGCTTAGTTTTTCTAAGCAAAAATGAAGCTTATTTTGTGTTATCTGAGCGTTTTCTCATTTCTATGCAAGAGATCATTTGTGATCTGTGTTTTTAGGCAAGAAATTGTCTAAAATTAATAACTCATTTTAAAACTGGTATAAAAACATTTACTATACAAAAGTTATAATCGGTTTTTATTAATAATAATAGTAATAATAATAATAATATTAATAAAAATAATAATAATAATAATAATAATAATAATAATATTAATAATAATAATAATAATAATAATAATAATAGTAATAAAAATAATAATAATAGTAGTAATAACGTAGTAGTAATAAATTTTATCAGCTTTAATTTTAAAAAAAAGATAAAAATTGATAGGAGTAACTGTTTTCGAGATATAAGCAAAAAACCAATAAGAAAACTGTACCTGTTACTGAATAAAAATGTAATTCAGTTTTCAATGTTTGAGACGAAGACGAAAATGCAGCATTTAAAAACGACTCTGAAGACTTCAGTGACTTTTATGTCACCTCCTTTTTTTTCTAATAAAGTATTGGACCAAATAAATTAAGCGTATTTTAAATCACAAGACATTTTCTGTTAAAGCACTTTTTTTTAAAATATTAATTATTTTCAAACTTATATCTCGCTTATGGTTAGTTCTACATGAAAAATGAAAATAACTATTTTGTAGGAAATTTTAGCAGCTTTAATTTTAGTAAAAAGATAAAAATTGATAGGAGTAACTGATTTTGAGATATAAGCAAGAAACCAAAAAACTGTTACCTTAATTAAGCGCTTGCATATAAGCAAATTTAGTACTATAAGTATTATTATTATTAATGTTATTGTTATTAATATGACGACTAAAAACGTCTCTGAAGACTTTGGTGACTTTTATGTCTTCTCCTTTTTCCTCTACTAAATTGTTAGATCCAATTAATTTAGTTTAATTTCGGTTTTTCAAACATTTTATTTTAAAGCAAATTTTTGTTAAATATTATTTATATCCAACTCTATAACTCGCTTATGGTTGGTCTTACAAAAGAAATGCGAATAACTATTTTGTAGGAAATTTTATCAGCTTTAATTTTTAAAGAAAGATAAAAATTGATAGGAGTAACTGTTTTCGAGATATAAGCAAGAAACCAAAAACTGTTACCTTAATTAAGCGCTTGTATATAAGCAAATTTAGTACTATTAGTATTATTATTATTAATGTTATTGTTATTAATATGACGACTAAAGACGACTCTGAAAACTTTAGTGACTTTTATGTCTCCTCCTTTTTCCTCTACTAAAATGCTAGACCCAATTAATTTAGTTTAATTTCAGTTTTTCAAACATTTTATTTTAAAGCAAATTTTTGTTAAAAATTATTTATATCCAACTCTATAACTCGCCTATGGTTTGTACTACAGGAAATTTGCAAATAACTATTTTGTAGGAAATTTTATCCGCTTTAATTTTGAAAAAAAGATAAAATTTGATAGGAGTAACGGTTTTCGAGATATAAGCAAAAAACCAAAGTGAAAACTGTTACAGTTACTGAACAAAAATGTAATACAGTTTTCAATGTTTGAGACGAAGTCGAAGATGCAGCATTTAAAAACGACTCTAAAGATTTCAGTGACTTTTATGTCACCTCCTTTTTTATCTAATAAAGTGTTAGACCCAATAAATTAAGTGTATTTTAAATCACAAGACATTTTCTGTTAAAGCACTTTTTTTTAAATATTAATTATTGTCAATCATATATCTCGCTTATGGTTAGTCCTACATGAAAAATGCAAATAACTATTTTGTAGGAAATTTTGTCAGCTTTAATTTTAGTAAAGAGATAAAAAGTGATAGGAGTAACTGTTTTCGAGATATAAGCAAGAAACCAAAAACTGTTACCTTAATTAAGCGCATGCATATAAGCAAATTTATTACTATAAGTATTATTATTATTAATGTTATTGTTATTAATATGACGACTAAAGACGACTCTGAAAACTTTAGTGACTTTTATGTCTCCTCCTTTTTCCTCTACTAAAATGCTAGACCCAATTAATTTAGTTTAATTTCAGTTTTTCAAACATTTTATTTTAAAGCAAATTTTTGTTGAATATTATTAATATCCAACTCTATAACTCGCTTATGGTTGATCCTACAAGAAAAATGCAAATAACTATTTTGTTGCAAATTTTATCAGCTTTATTATTAGTAAAAAGATAAAAATTGATAGGAGTAACTGTTTTCGAGATATAAGCAAGAAACCATAAAACTCTTACCTTAATTAAGCGCTTGCATATAAGCAAATTTAGTACTATTAGTATTATTATTATTAATGTTATTGTTATTAATATGACGACTAAAAACAACTTTGAAGACTTTGGCGATTTTTATGTCTTCTCCTTTTTTCTCTACTAAAGTGTTAGACCCAATTAATTTAGTTTAATTTCGGTTTTTCAAACATTTTATTTTAAAGCAAATTTTTGTTAAAGATTATTTATATCCAACTCTATAACTCGCCTATGGTTCGTCCTACAAGAAATTTGCAAATAACTATTTTGTAGGAAATTTTGTCAGCTTTAATTTTAGTAAAGAGATAAAAATTGATAAGAGTAACTGTTTTTGAGATATAAGCAAGAAACCAAAAAACTGTTACCTTACTTAAGCGTTTGCATATAAGCAAATTTAGTACTATTAGTATTATTATTATTATTAATGTTATTGTTATTAATATGACGACTAAAGACGACTCTGAGACCTTTAGTAACTTTTATGTCTTCTCCTTTTTCCTCTACTAAAGTGTTAGACCCAATTAATTTAGTTTAATCTCAGTTATTCAAACATTTTATTTTAAAGCAAATTTTTGTTAAAGAATATTTATATCCAACTCTATAACTCGCTTATGGTTGGTCTTACAAAAAAAATGCGAATAACTATTTTGTAGGAAATTTTATCGGCTTTAATTTTTAAAGAAAGATAAAAATTGATAGGAGTAACTGTTTTCGAGATATAAGCAAGAAACCAAACAACTGTTACCTTAATTAAGCGTTTGCATATAAGCAAATTTAGTACTATTAGTATTATTATTATTAATGTTATTGTTATTAATATGACGACTAAAAACAACTTTGAAGACTTTGGTGATTTTTATGTCTTCTTCTTTTTTCTCTACTAAAGTGTTAGACCCAATTAATTTAGTTTAATTTCGGTTTTTCAAACATTTTATTTTAAAGCAAATTTTTGTTACAGATTATTTATATCCAACTCTATAACTCGTCTATGGTTCGTCCTACAGGACATTTGCAAATAACTATTTTGTAGGAAATTTTATCCGCTTTAATTTTGAAAAAAAGATAAAATTTAATAGGAGTAACGGTTTTCGAAATATAAGCAAAAAACCAAAGTGAAAACTGTTACAGTTACTGAACAAAAAATGTAATACAATTTTTAATGTTTGAGACGAAGTCGAAGATGCAGCATTTAAAAACGACTCTAAAGACTTCAATGACTTTTATGTCACCTCCTTTTTCCTCTAATAAAGTGTTGGACCCAATAAATTAAGTGTATTTTAAATCACAAGACATTGTCTGTTAAAGCACTTTTTTTTTAAATATTAATTATTTTCAATCATATATCTCGCTTATGGTTAGTCCTACATAAAAAATGCAAATAACTATTTTGTAGGAAATTTTGTCAGCTTTAATTTTAGTAAAGAGATAAAAATTGATAGGAGTAACTGTTTTCGAGATATAAGCAAGAAACCAAACAACTGTTACCTTAATTAAGCGTTTGCATATAAGCAAATTTAGTACTATTAGTATTATTATTATTAATGTTATTGTTATTAATATGACGACTAAAGACGACTCTGAAACCTTTAGTGACTTTTATGTCTTCTCCTTTTTCCTCTATTAAAGTGTTAGACCCAATTAATTTAGTTTAATTTCAGTTATTCAAACATTTTATTTTAAAGCAAATTTTTGTTAAAGAATATTTATATCCAACTCTATAACTCGCTTATGGTTGGTCCTACAAAAGAAATGCGAATAACTATTTTGTTGGAAATTTTATCAGCTTTAATTTTTAAAGAAAGATAAAAATTGATAGGAGTAACTGTTTTCGAGATATAAGCAAGAAACCAAAAACTGTTACCTTAATTAAGCGCTTGTATATAAGCAAATTTAGTACTATTAGTATTATTATTATTAATGTTATTGTTATTAATATGACGACTAAAAACAACTTTGAAGACTTTGGTGATTTTTATGTCTTTTCCTTTTTTCTCTACTAAAGTGTTAGACCCAATTAATTTAGTTTAATTTCGGTTATTCAAACATTTTATTTTAAAGCAAATTTTTGTTAAAGATTATTTATATCCAACTCTATAACTCGCCTATGGTTCGTCCTACAGGACATTTGCAAATAACTATTTTGTAGGAAATTTTATCCGCTTTAATTTTGAAAAAAAGATAAAATTTGATAGGAGTAACGGTTTTCGAAATATAAGCAAAAAACCAAAGTGAAAACTGTTACAGTTACTGAACAAAAATGTAATACAATTTTCAATGTTTGAGACGAAGTCGAAGATGCAGCATTTAAAAACGACTCTAAAGACTTCAATGATTTTTATGTCACCTCCTTTTTCCTCTAATAAAGTGTTGGACCCAATAAATTAAGTGTATTTTAAATCACAAGACATTTTCTGTTAAAGCACTTTTTTTTTAAATATTAATTATTTTCAATCATATATCTCGCTTATGGTTAGTCCTACATGAAAAATGCAAATAACTATTTTGTAGGAAATTTTGTCAGCTTTAATTTTAGTAAAGAGATAAAAATTGATAGGAGTAACTGTTTTCGAGATATAAGCAAGAAACCAAACAACTGTTACCTTAATTAA
>NC_087400.1:15438211-15450711 GCF_031307605.1 Tribolium castaneum
CGACTAAAGACGACTCTGAAAACTTTAGTGAATTTTATGTCTCCTCCTTTTTCCTCTACTAAAATGCTAGACCCAATTAATTTAGTTTAATTTCAGTTTTTCAAACATTTTATTTTAAAGCAAATTTTTGTTAAAAATTATTTATATCCAACTCTATAACTCGCTTATGGTTGGTCCTACAAGAAAAATTCAAATAACTATTTTGTAGAAAATTTTATCAGCTTTAATTTTGAAAAAAAGATAAAAATTGATAGGAGTAACTGTTTTCGAGATATAAGCAAAAAAGCAATAAGAAAACTGTAACTGTTACTGAACAAAAATGTAATTCAGTTTTTAATGTTTGAGACGAAGTCGAAAATGCAGCATTTAAAAACGACTCTGAAGACTTCAGTGACTTTTATGTCACCTCCTTTTTCTTCTAAAAAAGTATTGGACTCAATAAATTAAGTGTATTTTAAATCACAAGACATTTTCTGTTAAAGCACTTTTTTTTAAATATTAATTATTTTCAAACTTATATCTCGCTTATGGTTAGTTCTACATGAAAAATGCAAATAACTATTTTGTAGGAAATTTTATCAGCTTAAATTTTAGTAAAAAAATAAAAATTGATAAGTGTAACTGTTTTCGAGATATAAGCAAGAAACCAAAAAACTGTTACCTTAATTAATTGCTTGCATATAAGCAAATTTAGTACTATTAGTATTATTAATGTTATTGTTATTAATATGACGACTAAAAACGATTCTGAAGACTTTGGTGACTTTAATGTCTTCTCCTTTTTCTTCTAATAAAGTGTTAAACCCAATTAATTTAGTTTAATTTCGGTTTTCAAACATTTTATTTTAAAGCAGATTTTTGTTAAAGATTATTTATATCCAACTCTATAACTCACTTACGAGTATAGTTGGTCTTACAAAAAAAATGCAAATAACTATTTTGTAGGAAATTTTATCAGCTTTAATTTTGAAAGAATGATAAAAATTGATAGGAGTAACGGTTTTCGAGATATAAGCAAAAAACCAAAGTGAAAACTGTTACAGTTACTGAACAAAAATGTAATTCAGTTTTCAATGTTTGAGACGAAGTCGAAAATGCAGCATTTAAAAACGACTCTGAAGACTTCAGTGACTTTTATGTCACCTCATTTTTTTTCTAATAAAGTATTGAACCCAATAAATTAAGTGTATTTTAAATCACAAGACATTTTCTGTTAAAGCACTTTTTTTTAAATATTAATTGTTTTCAAACTTAAATCTCGCTTATGGTTAGTCCTACATGAAAAATGCAAATAACTATTTTGTAGGAAATTTTAGCAGCTTTAATTTTAGTAAAAAGATAAAAATTGATAGGAGTAACTGTTTTTGAGATATAAGCAAGAAACCAAAAAACTGTTACCTTAATTAAGCGCTTGCATATAAGCAAATTTTGTACTATTAGTATTATTATTAATAATGTTATTGTTTTTAATATGACGATTAAAAACGTCTCTGAAGACTTTGGTGACTTTTATGTCTTCTCCTTTTTCCTCTACTAAAGTGTTAGATCCAATTAATTTAGTTTAATTTCGGTTTTTCAAACATTTTATTTTAAAGCAAATTTTTGTTAAATATTATTTATATCCAACTCTATAACTCGCCTATGGTTGGTCCTACAGGAAATTTGCAAATAACTATTTTGTAGGAAATTTTTTCAGCTTTAATTTTGAAAAAAAGATAAAATTTGATAGGAATAACGGTTTTCGAGATATAAGCAAAAAACCAAAGTGAAAACTGTTACAGCTACTGAACAAAAATGTAATTCAGTTTTCAATGTTTGAGACGAAGTCGAAAATGCAGCATTTAAAAACGACTCTGAAGACTTCAGTGATTTTTATGTCACCTCCTTTTTCTTCTAATAAAGTATTGGATCCAATAAATTAAGTGTATTTTAAATCACAAGACATTTTCTGTTAAAGCACTTTTTTTTAAATATTAATTATTTTCATACTTATATCTCGCTTATGGTTAGTCCTACATAAAAAATGGAAATAACTATTTTGTAGGAAATTTTATCAGCTTTAATTTTAGTAAAAAAGAAAAAATTGATAGGAGTAACTGATTTCGAGATATAAGCAAGAAACCAAAAAACTGTTACCTTAATTAAGCGTTTGCATATAAGCAAATTTTGTACTATTAGTATTATTATTATTAATGTTATTGTTATTAATATGACGACTAAAGACGACTCTGAAACCTTTAGTAACTTTTATGTCTTCTCCTTTTTCCTCTACTAAAGTGTTAGACACAATTAATTTAGTTTAATTTCAGTTATTCAAACATTTTATTTTAAAGCAAATTTTTGTTAAATATTATTTATATCTAATTCTATAACTCGCTTATGGTTGGTCCTACAAGAAAAATGCAAATAACTATTTTGTAGGAAATTTTAGCAGCTTTAATTTTAGTAAAAAGATAAAAATTGATAGGAGTAACTAATTTCGAGATATAAGCAAGAAACCAAAAAACTGTTACCTTAATTAAGCGCTTGCATATAAGCAAATTTAGTACTATAAGTATTATTATTATTAATGTTATTGTTATTAATATGACGACTAAAAACGTCTCTGAAGACTTTGGTGACTTTTATGTCTTCTCCTTTTTCCTCTACTAAATTGTTAGATCCAATTAATTTACTTTAATTTCGGTTTTTCAAACATTTTATTTTAAAGCAAATTTTTGTTAAATATTATTTATATTCAACTCTATAACTCGCTTATGGTTGGTCTTACAAAAGAAATGCAAATAACTATTTTGTAGGAAACTTCATCAGCTTTAATTTTAAAAAAAAGATAAAAATTGATAGGAGTAACTGTTTTCGAGATATAAGCAAAAAAGCAATAAGAAAACTCTAACTGTTACTGAACAAGAATGTAATTCAGTTTTTAATGTTTGAGACGAAGACAAAAATGCAGCATTTAAAAACGACTCTGAAGACTTCAGTGACTTTTATGTCACCTCCTTTTTCTTCTAATAAAGTATTGGACCCAATAAATTAAGTGTATTTTAAATCACAGTTTTTTGGTTTCTTGCTTATATCTCGAAAACAGTTACTTCTATCAATTTTTATCTTTTTACTAAAATTAAAGCTGACAAAATTTCCTACAAAATAGTTATTTGCATTTTTCATGTAGAACTAACCATAAGCGAGATATATGTTTGAAAATAATTAATATTAAAAAAAAAAGTGCTTTAACAGAAAATGTCTTGTGATTTAAAATACACTTAATTTATTGGGTCTAACACTTTATTAGAGGAAAAAGGAGGTGACATAAAAGTCACTGAAGTCTTTAGAGTCGTTTTTAAATGCTGCATCTTCGACTTCGTCTCAAACATTGAAAACTGTATTACATTTTTGTTCAGTAACTGTAACAGTTTTCACTTTGGTTTTTTGCTTATATCTCGAAAACCGTTACTCCTATCAAATTTTATCTTTTTTTCAAAATTAAAGCGGATAAAATTTTCTACAAAATAGTTATTTGCAAATTTCCTGTAGGACGAAACATAGGCGAGTTATAGAGTTGGATATAAATAATTTTTAACAAAAATTTGCTTTAAAATAAAATGTTTGAAAAACTGAAATTAAACTAAATTAATTGGGTCTAGCATTTTAGTAGAGGAAAAAGGAGGAGACATAAAAGTCACTAAAGTTTTCAGAGTCGTCTTTAGTCGTCATATTAATAACAATAACATTAATAATAATAATACTTATAGTACTAAATTTGCTTATATGCATGCGCTTAATTAAGGTAACAGTTTTTTGGTTTTTTGTTTATATCTCAAAAACAGTTACTCCTATCAATTTTTATCTTTCTTTAAAAATTAAAGCTGATAAAATATCATACAAAATAGTTATTTGCATTTCTTTTGTAGGACCAACCATAAGCGAGTTATAGAGTTGGATATAAATAATCTTTAACAAAAATTTGCTTTAAAATAAAATGTTTGAAAAACCGAAATTAAACTAAATTAATTGGGTCTAACACTTTAGTAGAGAAAAAAGGAAAAAACATAAAAATCACCAAAGTCTTCAAAGTTGTTTTTAGTCGTCATTTTAATAACAATAACATTAATAATAATAATACTAATAGTACTAAATTTGCTTATATGCAAACGCTTAATTAAGGTAACAGTTGTTTGGTTTCTTGCTTATATCTCGAAAACAGTTACTCTTATCAATTTTTATCTCTTTACTAAAATTAAAGCTGACAAAATTTCCTACAAAATAGTTATTTGCATTTTTCATGTAGGACTAACCATAAGCGAGATATATGATTGAAAATAATTAATATTTAAAAAAAAAGTGCTTTAACAGAAAATGTGTTGTGATTTAAAATACACTTAATTTATTGAGTCCAACACTTTATTAGAGGAAAAAGGAGGTGACATACAAGTCACTGAAGTCTTTAGAGTCGTTTTTAAATGCTGCATCTTCGACTTCGTCTCAAACATTGAAAACTGTATTACATTTTTGTTCAGTAACTGTAACAGTTTTCACTTTGGTTTTTTGCTTATATTTCGAAAACCGTTACTCCTATCAAATTTTATCTTTTTTTCAAAATTAAAGCGGATAAAATTTCCTACAAAATAGTTATTTGCAAATGTCCTGTAGGACGAACCATAGGCGAGTTATAGAGTTGGATATAAATAATCTTTAACAAAAATTTGCTTTAAAATAAAATGTTTGAAAAACCGAAATTAAACTAAATTAATTGGGTCTAACACTTTAGTAGAGAAAAAAGGAGAAGACATAAAAATCACCAAAGTCTTCAAAGTTGTTTTTAGTCGTCATATTAATAACAATAACATTAATAAGAATAATACTAATAGTACTAAATTTGCTTATATACAAGCGCTTAATTAAGGTAACAGTTTTTGGTTTCTTGCTTATATCTCGAAAACAGTTACTCCTATCAATTTTTATCTTTCTTTAAAAATTAAAGCTGATAAAATTTCCTACAAAATAGTTATTCGCATTTCTTTTGTAGGACCAACCATAAGCGAGTTATAGAGTTGGATATAAATATTCTTTAACAAAAATTTGCTTTAAAATAAAATGTTTGAAAAACCGAAATTAAACTAAATTAATTGGGTCTAACACTTTAGTAGAGAAAAAAGGAGAAGACATAAAAATCACCAAAGTCTTCAAAGTTGTTTTTAGTCGTCATATTAATAACAATAACATTAATAATAATAATACTAATAGTACTAATTTTGCTTATATGCAAACGCTTAATTAAGGTAACAGTTGTTTGGTTTCTTGCTTATATCTCGAAAACAGTTACTCTTATCAATTTTTATCTCTTTACTAAAATTAAAGCTGACAAAATTTCCTACAAAATAGTTATTTGCATTTTTCATGTAGGACTAACCATAAGCGAGATATATGATTGAAAATAATTAATATTTAAAAAAAAAGTGCTTTAACAGAAAATGTCTTGTGATTTAAAATACACTTAATTTATTGGGTCCAACACTTTATTAGAGGAAAAAGGAGGTGACATAAAAGTCACTGAAGTCTTTAGAGTCGTTTTTAAATGATGCATCTTCGACTTCGTCTCAAACATTGAAAACTGTATTACATTTTTGTTCAGTAACTGTAACAGTTTTCACTTTGGTTTTTTGCTTATATTTCGAAAACCGTTACTCCTATCAAATTTTATCTTTTTTTCAAAATTAAAGCGGATAAAATTTCCTACAAAATAGTTATTTGCAAATGTCCTGTAGGACGAACCATAGGCGAGTTATAGAGTTGGATATAAATAATCTTTAACAAAAATTTGCTTTAAAATAAAATGTTTGAAAAACCGAAATTAAACTAAATTAATTGGGTCTAACACTTTAGTAGAGAAAAAAGAAGAAGACATAAAAATCACCAAAGTCTTCAAAGTTGTTTTTAGTCGTCATATTAATAACAATAACATTAATAATAATAATACTAATAGTACTAAATTTGCTTATATATAAGCGCTTAATTAAGGTAACAGTTTTTGGTTTCTTGCTTATATCTCGAAAACAGTTACTCCTATCAATTTTTATCTTTCCTTAAAAATTAAAGCTGATAAAATTTCCTACAAAACAGTTATTCGCATTTCTTTTGTAGGACCAACCATAAGCGAGTTATAGAGTTGGATATAAATATTCTTTAACAAAAATTTGCTTTAAAATAAAATGTTTGAATAACCGAAATTAAACTAAATTAATTGGGTCTAACACTTTAGTAGAGAAAAAAGGAGAAGACATAAAAATCACCAAAGTTTTCAAAGTTGTTTTTAGTCGTCATATTAATAACAATAACATTAATAATAATAATACTAATAGTACTAAATTTGCTTATATACAAGCGCTTAATTAAGGTAACAGTTTTTGGTTTCTTGCTTATATCTCGAAAACAGTTACTCCTATCAATTTTTATCTTTCTTTAAAAATTAAAGCTGATAAAATTTCCTACAAAATAGTTATTCGCATTTATTTTGTAAGACCAACCATAAGCGAGTTATAGAGTTGGATATAAATATTCTTTAACAAAAATTTGCTTTAAAATAAAATGTTTGAATAACTGAAATTAAACTAAATTAATTGGGTCTAACACTTTAGTAGAGGAAAAAGGAGAAGACATAAAAGTCACTAAAGGTCTCAGAGTCGTCTTTAGTCGTCATATTAATAACAATAGCATTAATAATAATAATAATACTAATAGTACTAAATTTGCTTATATGCAAACGCTTAATTAAGGTAACAGTTTTTTGGTTTCTTGCTTATATCTCGAAAACAGTTACTCCTATCAATTTTTATCTCTTTACTAAAATTAAAGCTGACAAAATTTCCTACAAAATAGTTATTTGCATTTTTTATGTAGGACTAACCATAAGCGAGATATATGACTGACAATAATTAATATTTAAAAAAAAAGTGCTTTAACAGAAAATGTCTTGTGATTTAAAATACACTTAATTTATTGGGTCCAACACTTTATTAGAGGAAAAAAGAGGTGACATAAAAATCACTGAAGTCTTTAGAGTCGTTTTTAAATGCTGCATCTTCGACTTCGTCTCAAACATTGAAAACTGTATTACATTTTTGTTCAGTAACTGTAACAGTTTTCACTTGGGTTTTTTGCTTATATCTCGAAAACCGTTACTCCTATCAAATTTTATCTTTTTTTCAAAATTAAAGCGGATAAAATTTCCTACAAAATAGTTATTTGCAAATTTCCTGTAGGACGAACCATAGGCGAGTTATAGAGTTGGATATAAATAATTTTTAACAAAAATTTGCTTTAAAATAAAATGTTTGAAAAACCGAAATTAAACTAAATTAATTGGGTCTAACACTTTAGTAGAGAAAAAAGGAGAAGACATAAAAATCACCAAAGTCTTCAAAGTTGTTTTTAGTCGTCATATTAATAACAATAACATTAATAATAATAATACTAATAGTACTAAATTTGCTTATATGCAAGCGCTTAATTAAGGTAAGTGTTTTTTGGTTTCTTGCTTATATCTCGAAAACAGTTACTCCTATCAATTTTTATCTTTTTACTAATACTAAAGCTGATAAAATTTGCAACAAAATAGTTATTTGCATTTTTCTTGTAGAATCAACCATAAGCGAGTTATAGAGTTGGATATTAATAATATTCAACAAAAATTTGCTTTAAAATAAAATGTTTGAAAAACTGAAATTAAACTAAATTAATTGGGTCTAGCATTTTAGTAGAGGAAAAAGGAGAAGACATAAAAGTCACTAAAGTTTTCAGAGTCGTCTTTAGTCGTCATATTAATAACAATAACATTAATAATAATAATACTTATAGTACTAAATTTGCTTATATGCATGCGCTTAATTAAGGTAACAGTTTTTTGGTTACTTGCTTATATCTCGAAAACAGTTACTCCTATCAATTTTTATCTCTTTACTAAAATTAAAGCCGACAAAATTTCCTACAAAATAGTTATTTGCATTTTTCATGTAGGACTAACCATAAGCGAGATATATGATTGACAATAATTAATATTTAAAAAAAAAGTGCTTTAACAGAAAATGTCTTGTGATTTAAAATACACTTAATTTATTGGGCCTAACACTTTATTAGAGGAAAAAGGAGGCGACATAAAAATCACTGAAGTCTTTAGAGTCGTTTTTAAATGCTGCATCTTCGACTTCGTCTCAAACATTGAAAACTGTATTACATTTTTGTTCAGTAACTGTAACAGTTTTCACTTTGGTTTTTTGCTTATATATCGAAAACCGTTACTCCTATCAAATTTTATCTTTTTTTCAAAATTAAAGCGGATAAAATTTCCTACAAAATAGTTATTTGCAAATTTCCTGTAGGACGAACCATAGGCGAGTTATAGATTGGATATAAATAATTTTTAACAAAAATTTGCTTTAAAATAAAATGTTTGAAAAACTGAAATTAAACTAAATTAATTGGGTCTAGCATTTTAGTAGAGGAAAAAGGAGGAGACATAAAAGTCACTAAAGTTTTCAGAGTCGTCTTTAGTCGTCATATTAATAACAATAACATTAATAATAATAATACTTATAGTACTAAATTTGCTTATATGCATGCGCTTAATTAAGGTAACAGTTTTTTGGTTTCTTGCTTATATCTCGAAAACAGTTACTCCTATCAATTTTTATCTTTCTTTAAAAATTAAAGCTGATAAAATTTCATACAAAATAGTCATTTTCATTTCTTTTGTAGGACCAACCATAAGCGAGTTATAGAGTTGGATATAAATAATCTTTAACAAAAATTTGCTTTAAAATAAAATGTTTGAAAAACCGAAATTAAACTAAATTAATTGGGTCTAACACTTTAGTAGAGAAAAAAGGAGAAGACATAAAAATCACCAAAGTTTTCAAAGTTGTTTTTAGTCGTCATATTAATAACAATAACATTAATAATAATAATACTAATAGTACTAAATTTGCTTATATGCAAACGCTTAATTAAGGTAACAGTTGTTTGGTTTCTTGCTTATATCTCGAAAACAGTTACTCTTATCAATTTTTTTTTTACTAAAATTAAAGCTGACAAAATTTCCTACAAAATAGTTATTTGCATTTTTCATGTAGGACTAACCATAAGCGAGATATATGATTGAAAATAATTAATATTTAAAAAAAAAGTGCTTTAACAGAAAATGTATTGTGATTTAAAATACACTTAATTTATTGGGTCCAACACTTTATTAGAGGAAAAAGGAGGTGACATAAAAGTCACTGAAGTCTTTAGAGTCGTATTTAAATGCTGCATCTTCGACTTCGTCTCAAACATTGAAAACTGTATTACATTTTTGTTCAGTAACTGTAACAGTTTTCACTTTGGTTTTTTGCTTATATTTCGAAAACCGTTACTCCTATCAAATTTTATCTTTTTTTCAAAATTAAAGCGGATAAAATTTCCTACAAAATAGTTATTTGCAAATGTCCTGTTGGACGAAACATAGGCGAGTTATAGAGTTGGATATAAATAATCTTTAACAAAAATTTGCTTTAAAATAAAATGTTTGAAAAACCGAAATTAAACTAAATTAATTGGGTCTAACACTTTAGTAGAGAAAAAAGGAGAAGACATAAAAATCACCAAAGTCTTCAAAGTTGTTTTTAGTCGTCATATTAATAACAATAACATTAATAATAATAATACTAATAGTACTAAATTTGCTTATATACAAGCGCTTAATTAAGGTAACAGTTTTTGGTTTCTTGCTTATATCTCGAAAACAGTTACTCCTATCAATTTTTATCTTTCTTTAAAAATTAAAGCTGATAAAATTTCCTACAAAACAGTTATTCGCATTTCTTTTGTAGGACCAACCATAAGCGAGTTATAGAGTTGGATATAAATATTCTTTAACAAGAATTTGCTTGAAAATAAAATGTTTGAATAACTGAAATTAAACTAAATTAATTGGGTCTAACACTTTAGTAGAGGAAAAAGGAGAAGACATAAAAGTCACTAAAGTTTTCAGAGTCGTCTTTAGTCGTCATATTAATAACAATAACATTAATAATAATAATACTTATAGTACTAAATTTGCTTATATGCATGCGCTTAATTAAGGTAACAGTTTTTTGGTTTCTTGCTTATATCTCGAAAACAGTTACTCCTATCAATTTTTATCTTTCTTTAAAAATTAAAGCTGATAAAATTTCCTACAAAACAGTTATTCGCATTTCTTTTGTAGGACCAACCATAAGCGAGTTATAGAGTTGGATATAAATATTCTTTAACAAAAATTTGCTTGAAAATAAAATGTTTGAATAACTGAAATTAAACTAAATTAATTGGGTCTAACACTTTAGTAGAGGAAAAAGGAGAAGACATAAAAGTCACTAAAGTTTTCAGAGTCGTCTTTAGTCGTCATATTAATAACAATAACATTAATAATAATAATACTTATAGTACTAAATTTGCTTATATGCATGCGCTTAATTAAGGTAACAGTTTTTTGGTTTCTTGCTTATATCTCGAAAACAGTTACTCCTATCAATTTTTATCTTTCTTTAAAAATTAAAGCTGATAAAATTTCCTACAAAACAGTTATTCGCATTTATTTTGTAGGACCAACCATAAGCGAGTTATAGAGTTGGATATAAATATTCTTTAACAAGAATTTGCTTGAAAATAAAATGTTTGAATAACTGAAATTAAACTAAATTAATTGGGTCTAACACTTTAGTAGAGGAAAAAGGAGAAGACATAAAAGTCACTAAAGGTTTCAGAGTCGTCTTTAGTCGTCATATTAATAACAATAACATTAATAATAATAATACTAATAGTACTAAATTTGCTTATATGCAAACGCTTAATTAAGGTAACAGTTGTTTGGTTTCTTGCTTATATCTCGAAAACAGTTACTCCTATCAATTTTTATCTCTTTACTAACATTAAAGCTGACAAAATTTCCTACAAAATAGTTATTTGCATTTTTCATGTAGGACTAACCATAAGCGAGATATATGATTGACAATAATTAATATTTAAAAAAAAAGTGCTTTAACAGAAAATGTCTTGTGATTTAAAATACACTTAATTTATTGGGTCCAACATTTTATTAGAGGAAAAAGGAGGTGACATAAAAGTCACTGAAGTCTTTAGAGTCGTTTTTAAATGCTGCATTTTCGACTTCGTCTCAAACATTGAAAACTGTATTACATTTTTGTTCAGTAACTGTAACAGTTTTCACTTTAGTTTTTTGCTTATATCTCGAAAACCGTTACTCCTATCAAATTTTATCTTTTTTTCAAAATTAAAGCGGATAAAATTTCCTACAAAATAGTTATTTGCAAATTTCCTGTAGGACGAACCATAGGCGAGTTATAGAGTTGGATATAAATAATTTTTAACAAAAATTTGCTTTAAAATAAAATGTTTGAAAAACTGAAATTAAACTAAATTAATTGGGTCTAGCATTTTAGTGGAGGAAAAAGGAGGAGACATAAAAATCACTAAAGTTTTCAGAGTCTTCTTTAGTCGTCATATTAATAACAATAACATTAATAATAATAATACTTATAGTACTAAATTTGCTTATATGCATGCGCTTAATTAAGGTAACAGTTTTTTGGTTTCTTGCTTATATCTCGAAAACAGTTACTCCTATCAATTTTTATCTTTCTTTAAAAATTAAAGCTGATAAAATTTTATACAAAATAGTTATTTGCATTTCTTTTGTAGGACCAACCATAAGCGAGTTATAGAGTTGGATATAAATAATCTTTAACAAAAATTTGCTTTAAAATAAAATGTTTGAAAAACCGAAATTAAACTAAATTAATTGGGTCTAACACTTTAGTAGAGAAAAAAGGAGAAGACATAAAAATCACCAAAGTCTTTAAAGTTGTTTTTAGTCGTCATATTAATAACAATAACATTAATAATAATAATACTAATAGTACTAAATTTGCTTATATGCAAACGCTTAATTAAGGTAACAGTTGTTTGGTTTCTTGCTTATATCTCGAAAACAGTTACTCTTATCAATTTTTATCTCTTTACTAAAATTAAAGCTGACAAAATTTCCTACAAAATAGTTATTTGCATTTTTCATGTAGGTCTAACCATAAGCGAGATATATGATTGAAAATAATTAATATTTAAAAAAAAAGTGCTTTAACAGAAAATGTCTTGTGATTTAAAATACACTTAATTTATTGGGTCCAACACTTTATTAGAGGAAAAAGGAGGTGACATAAAAGTCACTGAAGTCTTTAGAGTCGTTTTTTAATTGCTGCATCTTCGACTTCGTCTCAAACATTGAAAACTGTATTACATTTTTGTTCAGTAACTGTAACAGTTTTCACTTTGGTTTTTTGCTTATATTTCGAAAACCGTTACTCCTATCAAATTTTATCTTTTTTTCAAAATTAAAGCGGATAAAATTTCCTACAAAATAGTTATTTGCAAATGTCCTGTAGGACGAACCATGGGCGAGTTATAGAGTT
>NC_087400.1:15455711-15478211 GCF_031307605.1 Tribolium castaneum
TTGGTTTTTTGCTTATATTTCGAAAACCGTTACTCCTATCAAATTTTATCTTTTTTTCAAAATTAAAGCGGATAAAATTTCCTACAAAATGGTTATTTGCAAGTGTCCTGTAGGACGAACCATAGGCGAGTTATAGAGTTGGATATAAAGGGATGTAATTGTTTTAACTTGCTTGAGACCTATACTCCGCGTGATAAATATAATATATTTGCATCTGTAAAATCAAATGCTCCCTTAGAAGAAGTGATTAGTTGTTCCAATATTACGCCGCAAGTGGATGTCAACGATTTTGTGATAATTTTCGCCGGTAATCAAGAAGTGTCAAATGGAAGGATTCCAGATGAAGATACTATACGTGATTTAATACATGAAGAATATCCGAATATAAATGTAATTCTAATAGGCTGTCCGTATTTTTTAGGGCGCCCAGTATTGAACAACTTCGTTTATGAACTCAACAGCCGCTTGTACAATTTATCTAAAAAATACGATAATATTACTTATATCGATTCAAATGCGTTATTATCCAAACAATTTAAAATGGATCAGGTCACCTTTAACGCAGCAGCCAAAAGATGTATAATAAAAAATCTAGCTGATGTTATTTGCCAACGTAATCATAATAGTATATTGTTACATAATCTTCCAAAAAAGCCAGAAAAAATCTATTTTTCAAATCAAGGTACAATTACAACAACGAAAATTTCACATAAAGTTAATACTTCTAAAAACGATAGTGTTACGTTTTTTCACAAACTACCGACGCACTCAACCCATCTCAAAAATCGCCAGGAGCAGACGGAAAACGTATAAATTCTAATTCATCTATTCGTTGTTTATATCAAAATGTGAGAGGATTAAAAACAAAAACGCTTGAATTTTCAAACAATGTTTTAAGTATTTCTGATGAGTTTGATGTATTTGTACTTTCCGAAACATGGTTAGACGAGAGTATTAGGGATAATGAATTCTTCCCAAATAACTTTTGTATTTATCGTTGTGACAGAAACTTTCAACGTCTGGGCATTACTAGAGGTGGAGGAGCGCTAATAGCGGTCAATAATGAATTTTCTTGTTGCCAAATTAATGTCTCTGGTATCATCGATGCAGTACCAAAAATCGATCTAATTGCAGTTAAATTAATTTCGTCCTCACACCAGCATTTTGCAATCTTCGCTGTTTACATCCCCCCTTCCACGTCTTTTGAAGAGTATGATTTATTTTTTGATCTACTTAATGATATACCCGAAATTCACAATGATAACACTATTTTTCTTGGAGATTTTAATGTCCCAACATATTATACTAATCGTCCTAATAGCATCAGCACTTTGCTAGGTAACTTTGCGTCTTTTCATAACTTTAACCAGTCGAACCACATAAAAAATTGTCATAATAATGTTCTTGATTTGATATTTTCCAACATCCAGTGTTCTGTCAATAAATCTAATATATCTCTAGTAACTGCAGATTCTTACCATCCGACGCTCGAATTCTGTTTTAATATACACGTAAAAAAAACATGTTTGCGCTGAATCGAAAAAATTCTACTTTTAATTTCAAAAAAGCTGACTTTCCAAAGCTCTACGATTTACTTTCGAAGGTCGATTGGTCAGAAATGACTAATGTAAAGGAAGTCAACGCTGCTTGGGATTTTTTCTACAATACTCTTGAATGTATTTTCGAAGCGTGTGTCCCTAAAACGTCCATAAGTAAAATAAGCCGTCGTTCTTACCCTGTGTGGTTTGACAGCACTATTATTAATTGTCTAAAACATAAAGCTAGAGTTCTGAAAAAATTTCGTATGTATCAGTGTCAACGTCATCTTGATGAGTTTAAGAAACTTAGGTCGCAAGCAAAGTTCCTCATAGCTAAAGGGTATTCGGAATATGTTAAATCTATGGAGGATACTATATCTCATGATCCAAGAAAATTTTGGACATTTATTCAAACAAAACGAGGCAAATCCCGCATTCCTGGTACTATGTTTGTCAACGGGGAAGCTATTTCGGATCCTTGTATTATCGTCAATAGTTTCGCCGACTACTTCAAAAGTGTATACACTGTTTCACTCGACAATAATTATTCTGCTAATATGACAACGAATAATAATATCCTGCTGCCCAAAATCTCGGAGGACGATATCTTGCGACAGCTAAGGAGAGCTAAAAATTCAATGACCTCGGGATGCGATGGCATACCAAGTTTTCTTTTAAGGGATTGTGCTTTTGTATTTTCTGCTCCGCTTTTTCGTATATTCAATTTGATTCTCGAGTCTTCCACTTTTCCTTCTGTTTGGAAAGTAACGCATATCTGCCCAGTTTTAAAAAAAGGTGACCCTAATAAAATTGAGAACTACCGGCCAATTTCTATTCTCTGCAATTTCTCTAAAATCTTCGAGTCAATTCTCTACTCTTATATCTATAAGTCAGTGAAAAATCTCATTTCGCCCCACCAACATGGCTTCATGGAGAATAGATCTACGATAACCAATTTAGCCACTCTAACACAATTTATCTCTGAGGCGCTTAACAGAAGAAGCCAAGTAGATGTTATTTATACAGATTTTCAGAAGGCTTTTGATCAGATCGACCATTATATATTGTTAAGCAAACTCAACACCTTTGGCTTCTCTGACTCTCTCGTTTCTCTCATCAAATCTTATCTTTTTCATCGACGGCAGCGAGTTAGATACAATAACTTTCTGTCCAATGAGTTCATTACTACGTCCGGTGTACCTCAGGGTTCCAATCTGGGGCCCTTGATCTTTCTCCTATACATTAACGACCTGGCTGATTTATTAAATCAGTGTTCCATACTATTGTTTGCGGATGATTTGAAACTATACATGGAAATTAACTCATTCCAAGATTCAGAAATATTGCAAGAATGTCTGAAAACCTTAAACATCTGGTGCGACAAGAACCGTCTACAACTGAATTTAGCCAAATGTTGCGTGATATCTTTTACGAAGAAACAAAATATCATCAACTATCCATACGAAATTTCAAACTCTGTACTGAATCGCGTTATCACTGTAAAGGACCTGGGTATTACTTTCGACGCCGAACTTTCATTTAATTTCCATGTAAGGGAAATTGTCGACAAAGCTCTTAAGAGTTATGGGTTTATATACAGAAATGGTCGGGAATTCACCAACATTAAAATTCTTCGTATTCTTTACTTCGCATTTGTTAGATCCCGATTGGAATACGGGGCATTAATATGGAACCCCATTTATAACACTTACGTTGTACAACTGGAAAACGTGCAAAGACGTTTCTTAAAATATCTGGCGTTTCTCTCTGATGGTGTTTATCCAATACAAGGTGTTGACGAGCAAATACTATTAGATAGGTTTCAACTTCAGTCCCTACAGCTTCGTCGCATTTGTATTGCCATAAAATTTTTATATAATCTACTCCATAATAAGATTGATTGTAGTGAATTACTAAATCAACTTTCTTTCACTGTTCCACGGCTTAATTCGCGCTCAACTCCCACTTTTTATATAGGTATAAGTCGCGTTAATTTAGCTCTGAAAGCTCCTATTACTGTTATGTCTTCTTACTTTAATAAAATTTGTAGTCGTTGTGATATACATAGTGATAATTTAGCTGTTATTATTAATACTGTCTGCTTGGCATATAAAGATTACGTATAAAATGTGTATGTTAGGTTGTTTTTGCATTTGTAACTAGTGTTTATTGTATTTTAGTTTTAATTGTATTTTAATTCTTTTTTTTTCCTGTAATTGGGTTATGTACCTGTTGGAAAATAAACTTATTATTATTATTATTATTATATAAATAATCTTTAACAAAAATTTGCTTTAAAATAAAATGTTTGAAAAACCGAAATTAAACTAAATTAATTGGGTCTAACACTTTAGTAGAGAAAAAAGGAGAAGACATAAAAATCACCAAAGTTTTCAAAGTTGTTTTTAGTCGTCATATTAATAACAATAACATTAATAATAATAATACTAATAGTACTAAATTTGCTTATATGCAAACGCTTAATTAAGGTAACAGTTGTTTGGTTTCTTGCTTATATCTCGAAAACAGTTACTCTTATCAATTTTTTTCTCTTTACTAAAATTAAAGCTGACAAAATTTCCTACAAAATAGTTATTTGCATTTTTCATGTAGGACTAACCATAAGCGAGATATATGATTGAAAATAATTAATATTTAAAAAAAAAGTGCTTTAACAGAAAATGTATTGTGATTTAAAATACACTTAATTTATTGGGTCCAACACTTTATTAGAGGAAAAAGGAGGTGACATAAAAGTCACTGAAGTCTTTAGAGTCGTATTTAAATGCTGCATCTTCGACTTCGTCTCAAACATTGAAAACTGTATTACATTTTTGTTCAGTAACTGTAACAGTTTTCACTTTGGTTTTTTGCTTATATTTCGAAAACCGTTACTCCTATCAAATTTTATCTTTTTTTCAAAATTAAAGCGGATAAAATTTCCTACAAAATAGTTATTTGCAAATGTTTTGTTGGACGAACCATAGGCGAGTTATAGAGTTGGATATAAATAATCTTTAACAAAAATTTGCTTTAAAATAAAATGTTTGAAAAACCGAAATTAAACTAAATTAATTGGGTCTAACACTTTAGTAGAGAAAAAAGGAGAAGACATAAAAATCACCAAAGTCTTCAAAGTTGTTTTTAGTCGTCATATTAATAACAATAACATTAATAATAATAATACTAATAGTACTAAATTTGCTTATATACAAGCGCTTAATTAAGGTAACAGTTTTTGGTTTCTTGCTTATATCTCGAAAACAGTTACTCCTATCAATTTTTATCTTTCTTTAAAAATTAAAGCTGATAAAATTTCCTACAAAACAGTTATTCGCATTTCTTTTGTAGGACCAACCATAAGCGAGTTATAGAGTTGGATATAAATATTCTTTAACAAGAATTTGCTTGAAAATAAAATGTTTGAATAACTGAAATTAAACTAAATTAATTGGGTCTAACACTTTAGTAGAGGAAAAAGGAGAAGACATAAAAGTCACTAAAGTTTTCAGAGTCGTCTTTAGTCGTCATATTAATAACAATAACATTAATAATAATAATACTTATAGTACTAAATTTGCTTATATGCATGCGCTTAATTAAGGTAACAGTTTTTTGGTTTCTTGCTTATATCTCGAAAACAGTTACTCCTATCAATTTTTATCTTTCTTTAAAAATTAAAGCTGATAAAATTTCCTACAAAACAGTTATTCGCATTTCTTTTGTAGGACCAACCATAAGCGAGTTATAGAGTTGGATATAAATATTCTTTAACAAAAATTTGCTTGAAAATAAAATGTTTGAATAACTGAAATTAAACTAAATTAATTGGGTCTAACACTTTAGTAGAGGAAAAAGGAGAAGACATAAAAGTCACTAAAGTTTTCAGAGTCGTCTTTAGTCGTCATATTAATAACAATAACATTAATAATAATAATACTTATAGTACTAAATTTGCTTATATGCATGCGCTTAATTAAGGTAACAGTTTTTTGGTTTCTTGCTTATATCTCGAAAACAGTTACTCCTATCAATTTTTATCTTTCTTTAAAAATTAAAGCTGATAAAATTTCCTACAAAACAGTTATTCGCATTTATTTTGTAGGACCAACCATAAGCGAGTTATAGAGTTGGATATAAATATTCTTTAACAAGAATTTGCTTGAAAATAAAATGTTTGAATAACTGAAATTAAACTAAATTAATTGGGTCTAACACTTTAGTAGAGGAAAAAGGAGAAGACATAAAAGTCACTAAAGGTTTCAGAGTCGTCTTTAGTCGTCATATTAATAACAATAACATTAATAATAATAATACTAATAGTACTAAATTTGCTTATATGCAAACGCTTAATTAAGGTAACAGTTGTTTGGTTTCTTGCTTATATCTCGAAAACAGTTACTCCTATCAATTTTTATCTCTTTACTAACATTAAAGCTGACAAAATTTCCTACAAAATAGTTATTTGCATTTTTTATGTAGGACTAACCATAAGCGAGATATATGATTGACAATAATTAATATTTAAAAAAAAAGTGCTTTAACAGAAAATGTCTTGTGATTTAAAATACACTTAATTTATTGGGTCCAACATTTTATTAGAGGAAAAAGGAGGTGACATAAAAGTCACTGAAGTCTTTAGAGTCGTTTTTAAATGCTGCATTTTCGACTTCGTCTCAAACATTGAAAACTGTATTACATTTTTGTTCAGTAACTGTAACAGTTTTCACTTTAGTTTTTTGCTTATATCTCGAAAACCGTTACTCCTATCAAATTTTATCTTTTTTCCAAAATTAAAGCGGATAAAATTTCCTACAAAATAGTTATTTGCAAATTTCCTGTAGGACGAACCATAGGCGAGTTATAGAGTTGGATATAAATAATTTTTAACAAAAATTTGCTTTAAAATAAAATGTTTGAAAAACTGAAATTAAACTTGTTACGTTTGGACTTAGAAGGGCGGGTCAGGGTGTAATTTTAATGCCCTTAACGGCGTCAGAGTGAACGGCTGACGTCGGAGCGTCAATGTTCCTGTTCCTTCTGTGATGTCCGCTTTTTTGTCAACCTTACAAAGAAATGTTTTTTTCTTCCTTATATGTGGCTCGGTGCGTCCCGCATTCAGTTGTGGGCAAACTTGAATGTCGCAGCCTTTTAGTGCCCACTGTCCTGAAAATGTTTCTGGTTAAAACCGTAGGTTGGTACCTTGATAACTTAGTTGGGAAAATCGTCGGAAATGCTATCCGTTAGGGCCGGATAGCCTCCTTATTTCCTTTTGCCTGCCCTAGGGGTTCCCATGTGGGCTATGGGGGCCTTAGTTTAATTGCCCATGTCATTGTTTACATTTTCTTATCTGTTTTGAATTTGAATCTAACCTGTAATTGTCAATCTTAGTTACCTTTCTAAACTCCCTAGTTTTCCTCTTATCTTCTGTTTAGCGCGTAAATTTTAAATTTTCGTTTCCGTTTCACTTTTTTTCTGAGTCTCGTTCTTTAAAACTCCGAACGGAAATCGTTCTAGCACTTTTGTCCTAGCTCCGTTGTGGGAGTCATCTCGAGTGATCAGATTTTAGATCATCTCACATTATTGTGGAGATTTGCGGTCATCGAGTGTGAAAATTTAAGTATCGTATGGAGTGATTCGTTGTGAGTGCAGCTTCACTAAGATTTTCGTGGTAAATGCTCGCACCATCGCCGTAGCCGAATAGTCGGATTCGCAGGACAAAATTCTTTTGCTAACACGAGGAAGCCGCCCAACATCAAAGGTACCGAATTGATTCTGATGAGCCCTTTTCTTTGTTTTCTTGGTTCAGTGTGTATTTCGATTTAAAGGCTTCAAATTGGGGGGGGAGTAAAACCTTCGAGGGGACCTAACATCCCATCATCTCTCGTTCCGGACGTGGTCCTTCGCCGTTATCACCAAACCCGCCATCTGCGAGGTCAACAGCTACCTCTGAGGGAGCCCCTCATCGAAAAGACGGTCAGGCAAGCCTTTGTTAATTACGGACGCGCCGGAACCCCCTAACCTCGAGCCTTTTTGCTGTCTCGTGTGTTCTCTTTCTTCCAATTTTTTTTGTTTGATCGCCTCACGATCAAAGGTAATATTGCTGATCTCATTTTGTAATTTAATATATATAATTTCGTTGTAAATCGTCTCTGGACATATCGGTTGGTAGATTCGGTTATTAATTTTGCGCTTATCGATATCAGTCACAAAACATAGATCTATGAGTTTGCGGCCGACAAAGAATAATATTCCGAGCACGTGATCGGTATAAGAGAATCACTTTTCTCCTGTCTACTTGTCCAGCGTAGATAGAATAGTATTTTTTTATTTCTTTAATAATTTTTAATTTCCTACATTTTTTTAAATCTTTGTTATATAATATTTTAATCCATTAAAATTTAATTTCGGGGAAACCCCTTTTTCTTTCCTTTCTTTTTTTTTTCCCTCTAGTTGGGGTTATACAACTAGTGGCGCCCAATAACTTCGGTTTATAGTTCTTTGTGATCACCCACGCCCAACACCCAGAGCCGGCTGGCACCAACTTGTGTTACTTAGGTAACATATTTTGGCGCCCAACGTGGGGCCACGTTTTCTGAATTGTGTGGGAATTTGTCGTTGAGTTAGAAATATTCGGGTTGGCCGTTCTGGTCGTTATTACTGTTAAAAGATGGATCCACATCGGTTAGGTCGTGATGAATTAAGATATGAGCTATTAGTAAGGGGTTTTTCCGATGTTAGGGCAGAAACATTGAGCTCGTTGCGGAGGAAATTGTCTGAGCTGCTGCGTACCGAGTCATTCGGGGAACTCGTCTTAGATAGTAGCGTAAAGTTAGATAGGGTGGATGAATTAAGAATTGTCAACACGAAAGTGGTTGAATTAAAGCATTCGTTGGAAGCCGTAGCGCGCTTGCAAAAAAATAGTAATGACCACCGAGTTTTTGAAAGCAAGTTACGCCATCTGTACGGTCGGGTAATTCGGGTGCAGCAGTCTCTTAGCTCGGAAACACCTGACGAAGCTGTCGAAAACGCTATCGCCAACATCCTTCAGGAATTGGATGACATAGACATGTCCCTGAACTTAAAACTCTCGAGTGCCGACCCTTCTGTAGCGATGGGAAGTTTGCCATCCCCAATAGTGGAGGGCGCCCAGGGTTTGCCGGTTCAGGTTAGTAGTCATCCACAACCACCAGTACCGGTTTATAAATGGGGCATCACTTTTACCGGAGAGAAGGACGGACTAAGCGTGAATGCGTTTATTGAACGGGTGGAGGAGTACCGAGTGGCACGCTCCTGTACCGAGGCCCAACTGACCGACTCAATTATAGATTTGTTGGGAGGTAGCGCCCTCATTTGGTACCGGTCGGTTCGGGCGGAAATTTCGACATGGACGGATTTTGTGCAACGGTTGCGGGCGGAGTTTTTGCCCTTCGATTACGAAACGGATTTATGGGGCGAGATCCGATCACGGGTTCAAAGCTCGTCTGAACGCGTGGGCAACTATTTCGCTTGCATGGTGAATTTATTTAATCGTCTCCCCACAAAACCTACCGAGGAAGAGAAACTAAAAGTATTGCGTCGGAATATTTCCCCATATTATATCCGCGGTCTCGGGCTGAGCGATGTAACGAGCGTCCAGCACCTCTTAGAACTTTGCAAAAAGCTGGAAGTTTCTAAGCAATATGCTTCTGTCACTCGTCCGGCAATAAATCAGGTAAATTTATTAGAGCCAGACCTTGCAGGTCCCGGAACTTCGGAGCCAGACATTAAACTTGAGCCGATCGAGAGTGTCTGTTGGAACTGTAACGAGCGGGGACACTACTTTTCCGGATGTAAAAAGCCGCGAAGACAAAGGTTTTGCTATCGATGTGGGAAGAAAGATGTGGTAAAAAGTCAGTGCTCTTGCAGTTCGGGAAACGCGGACGGGGATCGTGGAAAAGCCGGACCACGATCTCAGCAGTAACGGGAGCAACGGCGGATAATTCATGGCAGGAGTGGCTTAACCTTATTCGTACCGAATTTAAAAAGGCCAAGATTGAAGCGCTTTTCGCAAAGCAGACGGGGGATCCGCGACCCTATTTAGACGTATCGATACACGGAATTAAGTTCTCTGCGTTGTTGGATTCGGGAGCCACTCAAACGGTATTAGGTTGTAGTGGGTGGGCTAAAGTAAGCTCATCCGGTGTAGTTTTAGAACCACCAAGTAGTGTTTCAGTTAGGGTTGCAAATGGGGAATGTTGCAAGGTTATGGGGTCGGCCAATTTGCCAATTGTTTTGAACGACCGCGTGAAGTTAATTAAGGTATTGGTGGTGGCCAATTTAGAGAGTGATCTCATCTTGGGAATTGACTTTTGGAAGGACATGGATATTATCCCTTGTTTTCGGACTAATCGTTATTGTTTCGGCTCGAGACAAATACCGGATCACATATCAGCAATCGCTGATAAAAAGGTTTCGGAACAAGGGTTGTTAAAGTTTAAAGAAATGATAGGACAGTTCTTTGAAAGAATGGGGTCGGAGCTAGGGTGTGCACGAGGCATACAACACAAAATCACCGTGGGTGATCACCAACCGATTAAACAGCGGTACTATCCCGTGTCGCCGTTCATTCAGGAGAAAATTAATGAGGAAGTGGATAAAATGCTTACTCTAGGCGTAATTGAACCGTCGCGGTCGGCGTGGTCTTCACCAGTTGTGATGGTGAAGAAGCCAAATAACGAGTATCGGTTCTGTATAGATTTTCGGAAGGTCAATCAGATTACCAAACGCGATGCCTATCCACTTCCCTACATCAACACTATCTTGGATCGGTTACGCAATGCAAAGTATCTCTCGTCAATTGACATAAAGAGTGCATATTGGCAGATTGAGCTGGAGGAGTCAAGTAAGGAAATAACCGCGTTTACTGTACCGGGTAAGGGGCTCTTTCAGTTCCGTCGTATGCCGTTTGGTTTGAATAACGCCCCTGCCACCTGGCAAAGGTTTGTCGACCAGGTCCTGGGAGCAGATTTAGAACCTATGGTTTTCGTTTATTTAGATGATGTGATAATCGCCACTCCGGATTTCGCCACTCACTGTGAAGTAGTGAAAAAAGTTCTAGATCGACTTTCAGGGGCGGGTTTGACACTAAATCAGGAAAAATGCGAATTTTTAAAACCCCAGCTTAAGTATCTGGGATATGTTGTGGACGAAAATGGTCTTCGGACCATTTGGAGGTGGAGTGTATGGTCGATTATCCCACCCCCAAAAATGTCCGAGAAGTGCGGCGATTTATAGGGCTTGCTTCATGGTATAGGCGGTTCATTAAAGATTTTTCGACTATATTATCCCCTTTGGCCAAACTTACTCGTAAATCGCAAAAGTTCGTCTGGTCAAAAGAAGCAGAGGAGGCTTTTTGCAAAATTAAACAGTGTCTCGTAACTGCGCCGATCCTGGCGTGTCCAGATTTCTCCTTGCCGTTTATTCTTCAATGTGACGCGTCACAAGTCGGGTTAGGTTGTGTCCTTAGTCAGAATTTTTCGGACGGCGAGAAAGTCATAGCTTACGCTAGTCGGTCTCTGACCCACGGTGAGTCTCGGTTCTCAACAACGGAGCTCGAATGTCTCGCGGTATTGTGGGGAATAGAAAAATTTCGGCCCTATATTGAGGGGACTAAGTTTAGTGTGATAACCGATCACTTCTCTTTACTGTGGCTCCATAAACTCCAAAATCCTTCAGGTAGATTAGCTCGTTGGTCGTTAAGGTTACAAGGTTACGAGTTCGACATTATTCATCGAAAAGGGAAATCCCATGTGGTGCCAGATGCTTTATCGCGGGCGGTTGAATACATTGATGTTTCTCGGGCGGACCAGGACGACTGGTACAAAGACTTAATACGAAAAGTCACTTCTTCTCCCAATGAATATCCCAAGTGGTGTGTTAGAAACGAAAAACTTTATAAATTAGCTCGTTCTGGACCATGCTCGTCTAATCCGGATAGCGAGTGGAAGCTAGTTGTCCCAAAATCGTGTCGCGAAGCCGTTTTGATAGAGCAACATGATGAACCAACTGCAGGTCATTTGGGGTATTTCAAAACGAAAAAACGCGTTGCTGCTTTATATTATTGGCCTAAAATGGATGCAGATATTGCTCGATACGTTCGTCGATGTGAGGTCTGTCAGAGCCAGAAACCCGAACAACGCCCCCCATACGGGAAGATGGGTAGAAGAGAAGTCTCGCAACCGTGGGAATTAGTATGTACGGACCTTATGGGTCCTTTTCCCCGATCCAAAAAGGGAAATCGGTTTATTTTGATTGTAGCTGATTGCTTTACCAAATATGTACTTCTGTTCGCATTAAAATCGGCAACGAGTAAAGAAGTCGCATATCACCTGGAAAACGATTTGTTTTTGGTATATGGAGTCCCAAATTTAATTATATGTGACAATGGGAAGCAGTACGTAAGTAAAAAGGTTAAAGACATGGTTGCGTCTTATGAGTCCAATATAACGTTTAATCCAAACTATCATCCGCAAGCCAATCCTAGCGAAAGGATCAACCGAGTCGCCAAAACTGCAATTAGGTGTTATCTAAAAGACTCTACGCACCAAGAATGGGACGCAAATTTAAGTAAGGTCGGTTTTGCGTTACGAACTGCGGTACATGAGGTCACGGGGTATAGTCCAGCTTATTTAAACTTTGGTAGAGAACTGTTTTTATCGGGAAAGCTCCATAAAATCTTCCAAACTAATGAAAAGGGTGATGTCATAGATTTTGCGGGGAGAGATAGTTTAGCTTGTCACGTAAAGGAATTGCAACAGCTATGCGATATAGTAAAAATGCGGTTAGATCAAGCGTACGCTCATAGTGCTAGGCGTTATAATTTACGGACTCGCCCCCTATCGTTAGAGAAAGGTCAAGTCGTCTGGAAGCGGAATTATGTTTTGTCGAAAGCGGGTGATAATTTTGCGGCCGGACTCGCCCCGAAGTTCGTCAAATGTATCGTACACCGTCGAGTTACGTCCAATGTGTATGAACTACTGGATTTTGAATCAAGGAAAAACCTTGGGTCGTGGCATGTTAAAGATTTGAAACTGAACCGCGGTGACGACTAAATTCTTCCTGGTGTGGGTCCATTTTTTTTTTGGTAAGGGGGGGTTGTTACGTTTGGAAAATCCACCCTGACTTAGAAGGGCGGGTCAGGGTGTAATTTTAATGCCCTTAACGGCGTCAGAGTGAACGGCTGACGTCGGAGCGTCAATGTTCCTGTTCCTTCTGTGATGTCCGCTTTTTTGTCAACCTTACAAAGAAATGTTTTTTTCTTCCTTATATGTGGCTCGGTGCGTCCCGCATTCAGTTGTGGGCAAACTTGAATGTCGCAGCCTTTTAGTGCCCACTGTCCTGAAAATGTTTCTGGTTAAAACCGTAGGTTGGTACCTTGATAACTTAGTTGGGAAAATCGTCGGAAATGCTATCCGTTAGGGCCGGATAGCCTCCTTATTTCCTTTTGCCTGCCCTAGGGGTTCCCATGTGGGCTATGGGGGCCTTAGTTTAATTGCCCATGTCATTGTTTACATTTTCTTATCTGTTTTGAATTTGAATCTAACCTGTAATTGTCAATCTTAGTTACCTTTCTAAACTCCCTAGTTTTCCTCTTATCTTCTGTTTAGCGCGTAAATTTTAAATTTTCGTTTCCGTTTCACTTTTTTTCTGAGTCTCGTTCTTTAAAACTCCGAACGGAAATCGTTCTAGCACTTTTGTCCTAGCTCCGTTGTGGGAGTCATCTCGAGTGATCAGATTTTAGATCATCTCACATTATTGTGGAGATTTGCGGTCATCGAGTGTGAAAATTTAAGTATCGTATGGAGTGATTCGTTGTGAGTGCAGCTTCACTAAGATTTTCGTGGTAAATGCTCGCACCATCGCCGTAGCCGAATAGTCGGATTCGCAGGACAAAATTCTTTTGCTAACACGAGGAAGCCGCCCAACATCAAAGGTACCGAATTGATTCTGATGAGCCCTTTTCTTTGTTTTCTTGGTTCAGTGTGTATTTCGATTTAAAGGCTTCAAATTGGGGGGGGAGTAAAACCTTCGAGGGGACCTAACATCCCATCATCTCTCGTTCCGGACGTGGTCCTTCGCCGTTATCACCAAACCCGCCATCTGCGAGGTCAACAGCTACCTCTGAGGGAGCCCCTCATCGAAAAGACGGTCAGGCAAGCCTTTGTTAATTACGGACGCGCCGGAACCCCCTAACCTCGAGCCTTTTTGCTGTCTCGTGTGTTCTCTTTCTTCCAATTTTTTTTGTTTGATCGCCTCACGATCAAAGGTAATATTGCTGATCTCATTTTGTAATTTAATATATATAATTTCGTTGTAAATCGTCTCTGGACATATCGGTTGGTAGATTCGGTTATTAATTTTGCGCTTATCGATATCAGTCACAAAACATAGATCTATGAGTTTGCGGCCGACAAAGAATAATATTCCGAGCACGTGATCGGTATAAGAGAATCACTTTTCTCCTGTCTACTTGTCCAGCGTAGATAGAATAGTATTTTTTTATTTCTTTAATAATTTTTAATTTCCTACATTTTTTTAAATCTTTGTTATATAATATTTTAATCCATTAAAATTTAATTTCGGGGAAACCCCTTTTTCTTTCCTTTCTTTTTTTTTTTCCCTCTAGTTGGGGTTATACAACTAGTGGCGCCCAATAACTTCGGTTTATAGTTCTTTGTGATCACCCACGCCCAACACCCAGAGCCGGCTGGCACCAACTTGTGTTACTTAGGTAACAAACTAAATTAATTGGGTCTAGCATTTTAGTGGAGGAAAAAGGAGGAGACATAAAAATCACTAAAGTTTTCAGAGTCTTCTTTAGTCGTCATATTAATAACAATAACATTAATAATAATAATACTTATAGTACTAAATTTGCTTATATGCATGCGCTTAATTAAGGTAACAGTTTTTTGGTTTCTTGCTTATATCTCGAAAACAGTTACTCCTATCAATTTTTATCTTTCTTTAAAAATTAAAGCTGATAAAATTTCATACAAAATAGTTATTTGCATTTCTTTTGTAGGACCAACCATAAGCGAGTTATAGAGTTGGATATAAATAATCTTTAACAAAAATTTGCTTTAAAATAAAATGTTTGAAAAACCGAAATTAAACTAAATTAATTGGGTCTAACACTTTAGTAGAGAAAAAAGGAGAAGACATAAAAATCACCAAAGTCTTTAAAGTTGTTTTTAGTCGTCATATTAATAACAATAACATTAATAATAATAATACTAATAGTACTAAATTTGCTTATATGCAAACGCTTAATTAAGGTAACAGTTGTTTGGTTTCTTGCTTATATCTCGAAAACAGTTACTCTTATCAATTTTTATCTCTTTACTAAAATTAAAGCTGACAAAATTTCCTACAAAATAGTTATTTGCATTTTTCATGTAGGTCTAACCATAAGCGAGATATATGATTGAAAATAATTAATATTTAAAAAAAAAGTGCTTTAACAGAAAATGTCTTGTGATTTAAAATACACTTAATTTATTGGGTCCAACACTTTATTAGAGGAAAAAGGAGGTGACATAAAAGTCACTGAAGTCTTTAGAGTCGTATTTAAATGCTGCATCTTCGACTTCGTCTCAAACATTGAAAACTGTATTACATTTTTGTTCAGTAACTGTAACAGTTTTCACTTTGGTTTTTTGCTTATATTTCGAAAACCGTTACTCCTATCAAATTTTATCTTTTTTTCAAAATTAAAGCGGATAAAATTTCCTACAAAATAGTTATTTGCAAATGTTTTGTTGGACGAACCATAGGCGAGTTATAGAGTTGGATATAAATAATCTTTAACAAAAATTTGCTTTAAAATAAAATGTTTGAAAAACCGAAATTAAACTAAATTAATTGGGTCTAACACTTTAGTAGAGAAAAAAGGAGAAGACATAAAAATCACCAAAGTCTTCAAAGTTGTTTTTAGTCGTCATATTAATAACAATAACATTAATAATAATAATACTAATAGTACTAAATTTGCTTATATACAAGCGCTTAATTAAGGTAACAGTTTTTGGTTTCTTGCTTATATCTCGAAAACAGTTACTCCTATCAATTTTTATCTTTCTTTAAAAATTAAAGCTGATAAAATTTCCTACAAAACAGTTATTCGCATTTCTTTTGTAGGACCAACCATAAGCGAGTTATAGAGTTGGATATAAATATTCTTTAACAAGAATTTGCTTGAAAATAAAATGTTTGAATAACTGAAATTAAACTAAATTAATTGGGTCTAACACTTTAGTAGAGGAAAAAGGAGAAGACATAAAAGTCACTAAAGTTTTCAGAGTCGTCTTTAGTCGTCATATTAATAACAATAACATTAATAATAATAATACTTATAGTACTAAATTTGCTTATATGCATGCGCTTAATTAAGGTAACAGTTTTTTGGTTTCTTGCTTATATCTCGAAAACAGTTACTCCTATCAATTTTTATCTTTCTTTAAAAATTAAAGCTGATAAAATTTCCTACAAAACAGTTATTCGCATTTCTTTTGTAGGACCAACCATAAGCGAGTTATAGAGTTGGATATAAATATTCTTTAACAAAAATTTGCTTGAAAATAAAATGTTTGAATAACTGAAATTAAACTAAATTAATTGGGTCTAACACTTTAGTAGAGGAAAAAGGAGAAGACATAAAAGTCACTAAAGTTTTCAGAGTCGTCTTTAGTCGTCATATTAATAACAATAACATTAATAATAATAATACTTATAGTACTAAATTTGCTTATATGCATGCGCTTAATTAAGGTAACAGTTTTTTGGTTTCTTGCTTATATCTCGAAAACAGTTACTCCTATCAATTTTTATCTTTCTTTAAAAATTAAAGCTGATAAAATTTCCTACAAAACAGTTATTCGCATTTATTTTGTAGGACCAACCATAAGCGAGTTATAGAGTTGGATATAAATATTCTTTAACAAGAATTTGCTTGAAAATAAAATGTTTGAATAACTGAAATTAAACTAAATTAATTGGGTCTAACACTTTAGTAGAGGAAAAAGGAGAAGACATAAAAGTCACTAAAGGTTTCAGAGTTGTCTTTAGTCGTCATATTAATAACAATAACATTAATAATAATAATACTAATAGTACTAAATTTGCTTATATGCAAACGCTTAATTAAGGTAACAGTTGTTTGGTTTCTTGCTTATATCTCGAAAACAGTTACTCCTATCAATTTTTATCTCTTTACTAACATTAAAGCTGACAAAATTTCCTACAAAATAGTTATTTGCATTTTTCATGTAGGACTAACCATAAGCGAGATATATGATTGACAATAATTAATATTTAAAAAAAAAGTGCTTTAACAGAAAATGTCTTGTGATTTAAAATACACTTAATTTATTGGGTCCAACATTTTATTAGAGGAAAAAGGAGGTGACATAAAAGTCACTGAAGTCTTTAGAGTCGTTTTTAAATGCTGCATTTTCGACTTCGTCTCAAACATTGAAAACTGTATTACATTTTTGTTCAGTAACTGTAACAGTTTTCACTTTAGTTTTTTGCTTATATCTCGAAAACCGTTACTCCTATCAAATTTTATCTTTTTTTCAAAATTAAAGCGGATAAAATTTCCTACAAAATAGTTATTTGCAAATTTCCTGTAGGACGAACCATAGGCGAGTTATAGAGTTGGATATAAATAATTTTTAACAAAAATTTGCTTTAAAATAAAATGTTTGAAAAACTGAAATTAAACTAAATTAATTGGGTCTAGCATTTTAGTGGAGGAAAAAGGAGGAGACATAAAAATCACTAAAGTTTTCAGAGTCTTCTTTAGTCGTCATATTAATAACAATAACATTAATAATAATAATACTTATAGTACTAAATTTGCTTATATGCATGCGCTTAATTAAGGTAACAGTTTTTTGGTTTCTTGCTTATATCTCGAAAACAGTTACTCCTATCAATTTTTATCTTTCTTTAAAAATTAAAGCTGATAAAATTTCATACAAAATAGTTATTTGCATTTCTTTTGTAGGACCAACCATAAGCGAGTTATAGAGTTGGATATAAATAATCTTTAACAAAAATTTGCTTTAAAATAAAATGTTTGAAAAACCGAAATTAAACTAAATTAATTGGGTCTAACACTTTAGTAGAGAAAAAAGGAGAAGACATAAAAATCACCAAAGTCTTTAAAGTTGTTTTTAGTCGTCATATTAATAACAATAACATTAATAATAATAATACTAATAGTACTAAATTTGCTTATATGCAAACGCTTAATTAAGGTAACAGTTGTTTGGTTTCTTGCTTATATCTCGAAAACAGTTACTCTTATCAATTTTTATCTCTTTACTAAAATTAAAGCTGACAAAATTTCCTACAAAATAGTTATTTGCATTTTTCATGTAGGTCTAACCATAAGCGAGATATATGATTGAAAATAATTAATATTTAAAAAAAAAGTGCTTTAACAGAAAATGTCTTGTGATTTAAAATACACTTAATTTATTGGGTCCAACACTTTATTAGAGGAAAAAGGAGGTGACATAAAAGTCACTGAAGTCTTTAGAGTCGTATTTAAATGCTGCATCTTCGACTTCGTCTCAAACATTGAAAACTGTATTACATTTTTGTTCAGTAACTGTAACAGTTTTCACTTTGGTTTTTTGCTTATATTTCGAAAACCGTTACTCCTATCAAATTTTATCTTTTTTTCAAAATTAAAGCGGATAAAATTTCCTACAAAATAGTTATTTGCAAATGTTTTGTTGGACGAACCATAGGCGAGTTATAGAGTTGGATATAAATAATCTTTAACAAAAATTTGCTTTAAAATAAAATGTTTGAAAAACCGAAATTAAACTAAATTAATTGGGTCTAACACTTTAGTAGAGAAAAAAGGAGAAGACATAAAAATCACCAAAGTCTTCAAAGTTGTTTTTAGTCGTCATATTAATAACAATAACATTAATAATAATAATACTAATAGTACTAAATTTGCTTATATACAAGCGCTTAATTAAGGTAACAGTTTTTGGTTTCTTGCTTATATCTCGAAAACAGTTACTCCTATCAATTTTTATCTTTCTTTAAAAATTAAAGCTGATAAAATTTCCTACAAAACAGTTATTCGCATTTCTTTTGTAGGACCAACCATAAGCGAGTTATAGAGTTGGATATAAATATTCTTTAACAAGAATTTGCTTGAAAATAAAATGTTTGAATAACTGAAATTAAACTAAATTAATTGGGTCTAACACTTTAGTAGAGGAAAAAGGAGAAGACATAAAAGTCACTAAAGTTTTCAGAGTCGTCTTTAGTCGTCATATTAATAACAATAACATTAATAATAATAATACTTATAGTACTAAATTTGCTTATATGCATGCGCTTAATTAAGGTAACAGTTTTTTGGTTTCTTGCTTATATCTCGAAAACAGTTACTCCTATCAATTTTTATCTTTCTTTAAAAATTAAAGCTGATAAAATTTCCTACAAAACAGTTATTCGCATTTCTTTTGTAGGACCAACCATAAGCGAGTTATAGAGTTGGATATAAATATTCTTTAACAAAAATTTGCTTGAAAATAAAATGTTTGAATAACTGAAATTAAACTAAATTAATTGGGTCTAACACTTTAGTAGAGGAAAAAGGAGAAGACATAAAAGTCACTAAAGTTTTCAGAGTCGTCTTTAGTCGTCATATTAATAACAATAACATTAATAATAATAATACTTATAGTACTAAATTTGCTTATATGCATGCGCTTAATTAAGGTAACAGTTTTTTGGTTTCTTGCTTATATCTCGAAAACAGTTACTCCTATCAATTTTTATCTTTCTTTAAAAATTAAAGCCGATAAAATTTCCTACAAAACAGTTATTCGCATTTATTTTGTAGGACCAACCATAAGCGAGTTATAGAGTTGGATATAAATATTCTTTAACAAGAATTTGCTTGAAAATAAAATGTTTGAATAACTGAAATTAAACTAAATTAATTGGGTCTAACACTTTAGTAGAGGAAAAAGGAGAAGACATAAAAGTCACTAAAGGTTTCAGAGTCGTCTTTAGTCGTCATATTAATAACAATAACATTAATAATAATAATACTAATAGTACTAAATTTGCTTATATGCAAACGCTTAATTAAGGTAACAGTTGTTTGGTTTCTTGCTTATATCTCGAAAACAGTTACTCCTATCAATTTTTATCTCTTTACTAACATTAAAGCTGACAAAATTTCCTACAAAATAGTTATTTGCATTTTTCATGTAGGACTAACCATAAGCGAGATATATGATTGACAATAATTAATATTTAAAAAAAAAGTGCTTTAACAGAAAATGTCTTGTGATTTAAAATACACTTAATTTATTGGGTCCAACATTTTATTAGAGGAAAAAGGAGGTGACATAAAAGTCACTGAAGTCTTTAGAGTCGTTTTTAAATGCTGCATTTTCGACTTCGTCTCAAACATTGAAAACTGTATTACATTTTTGTTCAGTAACTGTAACAGTTTTCACTTTAGTTTTTTGCTTATATCTCGAAAACCGTTACTCCTATCAAATTTTATCTTTTTTTCAAAATTAAAGCGGATAAAATTTCCTACAAAATAGTTATTTGCAAATTTCCTGTAGGACGAACCATAGGCGAGTTATAGAGTTGGATATAAATAATTTTTAACAAAAATTTGCTTTAAAATAAAATGTTTGAAAAACTGAAATTAAACTAAATTAATTGGGTCTAGCATTTTAGTGGAGGAAAAAGGAGGAGACATAAAAATCACTAAAGTTTTCAGAGTCTTCTTTAGTCGTCATATTAATAACAATAACATTAATAATAATAATACTTATAGTACTAAATTTGCTTATATGCATGCGCTTAATTAAGGTAACAGTTTTTTGGTTTCTTGCTTATATCTCGAAAACAGTTACTCCTATCAATTTTTATCTTTCTTTAAAAATTAAAGCTGATAAAATTTCATACAAAATAGTTATTTGCATTTCTTTTGTAGGACCAACCATAAGCGAGTTATAGAGTTGGATATAAATAATCTTTAACAAAAATTTGCTTTAAAATAAAATGTTTGAAAAACCGAAATTAAACTAAATTAATTGGGTCTAACACTTTAGTAGAGAAAAAAGGAGAAGACATAAAAATCACCAAAGTCTTTAAAGTTGTTTTTAGTCGTCATATTAATAACAATAACATTAATAATAATAATACTAATAGTACTAAATTTGCCTATATGCAAACGCTTAATTAAGGTAACAGTTGTTTGGTTTCTTGCTTATATCTCAAAAACAGTTACTCTTATCAATTTTTATCTCTTTACTAAAATTAAAGCTGACAAAATTTCCTACAAAATAGTTATTTGCATTTTTCATGTAGGTCTAACCATAAGCGAGATATATGATTGAAAATAATTAATATTTAAAAAAAAAGTGCTTTAACAGAAAATGTCTTGTGATTTAAAATACACTTAATTTATTGGGTCCAACACTTTATTAGAGGAAAAAGGAGGTGACATAAAAGTCACTGAAGTTTTTAGAGTCGTTTTTTAATTGCTGCATCTTCGACTTCGTCTCAAACATTGAAAACTGTATTACATTTTTGTTCAGTAACTGTAACAGTTTTCACTTTGGTTTTTTGCTTATATTTCGAAAACCGTTACTCCTATCAAATTTTATCTTTTTTTCAAAATTAAAGCGGATAAAATTTCCTACAAAATAGTTATTTGCAAATGTCCTGTAGGACGAACCATGGGCGAGTTATAGAGTTGGATATAAATAATCTTTAACAAAAATTTGCTTTAAAATAAAATGTTTGAAAAACCGAAATTAAACTAAATTAATTGGGTCTAACACTTTAGTAGAGAAAAAAGGAGAAGACATAAAAATCACCAAAGTCTTCAAAGTTGTTTTTAGTCGTCATATTAATAACAATAACATTAATAATAATAATACTAATAGTACTAAATTTGCTTATATGCAAGCGCTTAATTAAGGTAAGAGTTTTTTGGTTTCTTGCTTATATCTCGAAAACAGTTACTCCTATCAATTTTTATTTTTTTACTAATAATAAAGCTGATAAAATTTGCAACAAAATAGTTATTTGCATTTTTCTTGTAGGATCAACCATAAGCGAGTTATAGAGTTGGATATTAATAATATTCAACAAAAATTTGCTTTAAAATAAAATGTTTGAAAAACTGAAATTAAACTAAATCAATTGGGTCTAGCATTTTAGTAGAGGAAAAAGGAGGAGACATAAAAGTCACTAAAGTTTTCAGAGTCGTCTTTAGTCGTCATATTAATAACAATAACATTAATAATAATAATACTTATAGTACTAAATTTGCTTATATGCATGCGCTTAATTAAGGTAACAGTTTTTTGGTTTCTTGCTTATATCTCGAAAACAGTTACTCCTATCAATTTTTATCTCTTTACTAAAATTAAAGCTGACAAAATTTCCTACAAAATAGTTATTTGCATTTTTCATGTAGGACTAACCATAAGCGAGATATAAGTTTGAAAATAATTAATATTTTAAAAAAAAGTGCTTTAACAGAAAATGTCTTGTGATTTAAAATACGCTTAATTTATTTGGTCCAATACTTTATTAGAAGAAAAAGGAGGTGACATAAAAGTCACTGAAGTCTTCAGAGTCGTTTTTAAATGCTGCATTTTCGTCTTCGTCTCAAACATTGAAAACTGAATTACATTTTTATTCAGTAACAGTTACAGTTTTCTTATTGGTTTTTTGCTTATATCTCGAAAACAGTTACTCTTATCAATTTTTATCTTTTTTTCAAAATTAAAACTGATAAAATTTTCTACAAAAGAGTTATTTGCATTTCCTGTGTAAGACCAACCATAAGCGAGTTATAGAGTTGGATATAAATAATCCTTAACAAAAATTTGCTTTAAAATAGAAT